>NC_047130.1:9930247-10230247 GCF_009829125.3 Periophthalmus magnuspinnatus
CTTCTCTGTCCCAGATGTGAGAGCGCCGGAAGCACAGTCCTCAATGTCTGTTTAGAGTCGCTACATCTAGTGGGAGTCATAGTCACTAACACAAGTGAAGCTATGTGTCTGGTCATTACCATCCAATTTTGATATCTTACTGAAGTTAAAACATGCTTTTGAGTACCTTTGCTTTGGCATTTCATGATTTAGATTACAGCTACACATCTCTGCTTAGATATGGAGTTAACACAACATCTACTGGCTGAACTGAGAATGACCCATGTGGGAAAAAAAAAAAAAAAAGCAGCATGGCTGGTGTGCTAATATAAGCTTGTGGTAATTAATACAATTCATTGCTAGAAATGCTCCGAATGAGTACGAACATTTATAAACATAAAAACTGCAAAGGATTTCTTACTGTGACATAACAATCCAGGGAAATTCCTGGTGATCCAAGTGATTCCTGAGGTAACACTGTTAAAAGATCAAAAGTGTCAATTAAGAAACATCATTTGTGCCTTTGAACATGCAGTTTCCAAAGCTATAACATATATATATATATATATATATATATATATATATATATATATATATATATATATATATAAAGTAGGTTAACACAATAGCCTACTTATTTTTCAACAGAGTGACTTGGATACTCGAAGATGCAGCAGGTACACACAAAGTTGCTAATTCCAAGTATATCCAACCAAACTCCCCGTATATATCTTAGTGAATATATATCTAGCACTGGGGACCTATGACAGCTCTACGAGTGGTATCCAGACAGCACCACGGTTTACAGAATCAGTTCAGAGCCAGACCTACTCGCAGCGTGTAAATTATTAAAGCCATAACACCTCTGTGCATCTGCAGTGAGACAGCAGCAGCAGTGGCCTGGTTTAGGCTGTCACATCAGCAGGGCCCTACAGCACCTATGGGAGAAAGTTTAGATTTTTTTTATTGTTTTGTTTTAGTTTGTTTGGGGAAAAGGTGGGAATGAATTTAGTTTCTGAAAATGGGATGCCAACAAGATGTATAGTTTGTTTGTAAGACGAGAAAAGAGGATTGATGGGAGTTGGATAAAGTTTTAGAAATTGCTTCACAAATTATTTACAACATATAACATTTTCTTTTATTTATAGCCAGGAAATTTTTTAATCCATCAACTGGACAAATGTTTTAGAGCGAAGACGTTTCGCCATTCATCCAAGCCACTTCTTCAGTTCTGGTCAGATTGCTGATGGACACTGCCTTATATCTGTCTGAAGGGAGGAGCAGGGAAGGAGCAGTGTCCACCAGCAATCTGACCAGAACTGAAGAAACTGTATGAGCAGCAAAACGTCTTCACTCTAAAACTTCAGTCCAGTTGACAGGATCCATTTTTTTCTCTTTTGCTATTGATCATAACTGGACAACTGAGGGGTTACACAGATTTCTTTTATTTATTTATTTTTGTCAAATTACCTGACTCTAGTAACTATTAGCTGGCAATGCTAACATTTTCACTGTTTGCAGATTTACAGACATTTTGGCTACATCTGTCTTTCGATAATGATATAATTTGAGCTTTACATAAATGTCTATCCTGGACAGATCCTGGTGAAGATAATGAAGTCATGGTTGATTATTATTCAGCTATAGTGTTTTGTTTTTTTCCCTATTTCTATATGTTCTTGACACATATTATTTATAACAGTATAGTTTAGGGATTTGCTTGAGAAGGTATGGAATAATATTTCTGTTTCGCAAAAAACAATTCGGGTTTTGAGAAAATCTTTACTGTCCATATAGGGAAATTTGCCCTCAGCATTTTACCCGTCCATCAAAGCTACTGGGGCAACCTGTCAGCGACCTGCTTGTCTCAATGGAAATGCTATTGCTTTGTCTGGAACATTCCACAGTATGGCAAGAAAAATGTTTATTGTGAGTGTTTGTCCACTGATCTTGGCAGTTTGAATCCTACTCTTGACATAAACGTTATTGGTTGATTATTGGTCAGATCCACTGACCCATAGATTGGCGATGTGATTCCAGCTCCCACAGATGAATGCTGTTGTTTTGTCTTTGGGCAAGACACTTAACCCACCTCGTCCCCAGTGTCTGTTACAATGGTGTAAGAATATGTGTGTGAATGGGTGAGAGGTTCCTTGATGTGCCTTGAAGGTGGAAAAGCGGTATATAAAAATGTGACCACTGACGATACCTTAAAAGTTACTATAATGTTTTGATATAATTTGAAACCAAGGGATTATCTGTGAAAATCAGGAGTGGGGGCTCACAAGCCTCCACTAGAATGACCAATGTACCCCCATATCACAACCAGTTTTGATTAAAAATGTTCAAATGGCAACCACGGAGTGTTCAAAATGAAACTAAAATAAAGAATTCCATAATAACTAATAAACTCACTAGAGGACGCTAACATTTATATTTGTTTAAAACAGCGAAACAAACTTAGTAGGGGGTGCGGGGTACATTCAATTGTTAAAAGGCTCTAAATTAACTTTTTAAGCGAGCACCTACATTTGTTACCTTCTCCAACCAAAAATGTCCGGCGCCGCCCCTGGTGAAAATAGACCAAAACGTATCCAGAGAGGATTAATTCCAGTTCCTCCTGACAGAATCCTGATTTCCGTCCCCCCACATACACGCGATGGATTTACCTTTCTTAAACCAAACCCCCATTAGTCTGCACTTAGCTGTGGTGTAATTAGGATTCTGTTGTGGTCTGTGGGCGTGCTTCAAACCTGAATGAAGCCGCAGAGTGCAGATAAAGGCTTAGCTAAATGACTAAATAGCCAACCCTCTCCTCAAAGTGACACTAAGCTGGTGTTAAATACATGCTGTTTAAATACATTCTCAAGGTATGTGCAAGCAGCTAATGTTTCAGCCTCATTTACTGTCCCTCAAAGGTGGTAAAAGTGCCTCTACTACCTTTACTACAATATACATTTCTACAACAATTTGTTTTACTAATGTGTATTTTGCTACTAGATTAATTTTGATCAATTATAAAAAGTCAATAGTCAGCAACTTTTACAGTGTCTTCTATTGCAAATGTTCAGCTATGGAATGTACTGCTACTAGTACTGCTACTGCTAGGTTTACTTCTACAACTACAAGGATTATAACCTGAAATACTGCTACTACTGTGGACTATCACTGCTGCTACTCGACTTGCAAATACCACTATATACTTTCAGCCTACTTCTACTGCTACTATTATGAGCATACTCCCACAACAACTGCAACTACTACTACAAGTACTACTACTACTACTTCTGTTATTGCTATTGCTACTACTGCAACTGCTACTATAGGCCTACCTACCAAATCACATTGTTTTCCGTACTACTGCTACTTAAAGTACTACCACTACTACCCCTACTACTACTACTACTAGTGCATCTACGGCCACTACTACTACCACCACTACTGCTAATACTACTCGTGCAAATTACTGCTAACAGTGCAAATCTTTCTATCACTCCTTACAGTTACTACAACATCTTATATTAAAACTGCTGGTAGCATTGATCATTTTACAACACCATGTACTTTAGTTACTATCGTCCTATTTTAAGTTACTACTATCACTACTTAATTAGAACAAAGTACACTGACTTGTCTCCTCGTTTTCCATGTTGCAATACTTGATGACTACACTGCAATGTGCCACTTTTGAGTAACGTTGTAAATAATATGTTCATGAATCTTTAAAAGTGTCCCATCGCAGCTTCCGTAGTGTAAGTAGGACACTTCCTCTATGTCAAAACAGAGTCAGTCTGTCAAAGCTGCTGTCAGTGGCATTTTAACTATACATGAAATAGGAATATAACATCACTATTTACATATCCCATACCAGATTTCATGTTTTTGAAAGAAATCTCCAAACTTAAGATCCAGAAATGTTGAACCTTATCATTATTTCTTAGAGATAGAGAAGTCCTTTCAACTGACAACAATCACGTCTTTGGGGTTGACACTATTTTGGCTCTACTTTCTGAATTGTCAAAAAAAAAAAAAAAAAATCATCAGGACCAGTAAGTACAGAGTAGTGAATCGGCTCTTTTGAACAGTTCCTCAACATGAACATTGGATCCGGATCAAATTTTTCAAAAGAACTGAATCTTTTTCTTTCCAATTTCTATGCATTTTTACACTGATTAATGCAGAACCAACGCAAGAATCAACACAGAAACAGAGCAGGCGACACAAGTGAGAGCTTTGGGAACAAAAAAAAACATATTTGTAATAATATGTAATAACAGTTTGTTTTTAAATTATTATTATTATTATTATTATTATTATTATTATTATTATTATTATTATTATTATTATTATTATTATTATTATTATTATTATTATTATTATATGCAGTTTTGTTTCGATTCTGCATCTTTCCAAAGGATAAACACTCGCACTCTCAGTTTGAACCATTTTAAACACATATGAGCCTTGAGCCTTTGGTTTCTCTCTGTGATTAGTTTTTTCTTAAAATTAGTTCACATTGGCTTCTGTCTTTTGAACGGCTCTAAATTCAAAAGATTTGGATCCCATGAAAGAGCCAAAAGATATAGTAACCATAAACCAGGTCAACAAATCTGCGATCGAACAGTTAAAAAGCAAATTCCACCATAGAATTCTGACCTCCAGCTCAGTTTAAATGGTAAGTATTTCAGAGTGTTGTGAACGCAATGTATCGATAAACTAAAAAATTCCTATTGTTACAGATGAGTTGAGTAAGTTATGAAGCTTACGTTTCATTTCTCAGACATCGTTTTTTAGGACATCAGTTGAGGTATTGGATATTTTTGGATCTTTCAAACTTAAAAAGAGAACTCCCAGATGGAACGCTAATTTAGGATTGTCTGGAAATAGCAAGGGCAAAAAGTTCTAAAGAATATTTGTCAGTTGATTTTGTATGCCATGTTTGTATGAGTAATTGTACTCTATGTATTTCATTTATTTTACTTTTCTCAATGTAAAAGCCAACACTGCACTACTGTTTGTAGGTGTGCCATAAATTGACATGGGCAACCTTTTTAGATATACACGACCAGTCAAAAATCCTTCGTTTATCATGGGGGTTACATTCTAAAAATAACCCAGAATAGGCAAAATCGTCAGCTTTGTTTTTTTTTACAGTTATTATGTATGTTTTAAGGTCGTAAAACCCCTCACCACACACTTTATACACTTTTCTCAGACAGGCATTAACATTTTCTCACATTTTCTCTTGTTTAATTAGTTAATAGTGGCTCACGTGTATTTCAAAGCTCCTCTGACCCTGCCTCTTTGTCTTGGCACCTCTCCGCTGTAGTGTCGATCGAACATTTATGTAAATTTTGTAAGCTGAGCCGGTTCTGTGCTTTGCGGGAGACGTGGCACGGAGGAGATCAATTGACAGTGGTCTGCAGCCCCTTGGGACGCAGAACACAATGCACGTTCATACACTGTAAAAAAAAGCGTGTAGAATTGCACTGGAAAAATCCGCAAAACAGCTAGACCGTGAAGGGTGAACCGCGATATAGCGAGGGACCACTGTACGTGATTATTGGCATTGTAGATTCTCACTGAAAGCATCAAAACTATGAATGAACAAAATGTAGTAATGTAGTAAACAAAAGGTACAAAATGGCCACCCTTTGCTTTGATCACTGGTTTGGTTTCTTGGTATTTCGTGACCCTGAGAGTTTATGAAGAAGCTCACTGACAGAAGGACAAGGGTTTGTAGCGCTGTCGATAAAGCAAAGGGTGTCCAAACTTTTGACTGGTAGTGTATATAAATTTGATCTTGAAGAAAAAAAAAAAGAAAAAAAGAAAGAAAAATGAGAAAAGGGGAAGAGAAAAGGGGAAGAGTGGAGAAAAATGGAGAAAAAAGGGGAGAAAAAAAGGGAAAATTAAAAAAGGGAAAAAAAGGAAAGGGAGAAAGGAAAAGAAGAAAAAAGAAAGGAAAGGAAGGAAAAAAGGGAAGAAAAGAAAAGGAAACAATAAATAAAAGAGAATGGAGACTCAACCCTGAAACTGAATCTCAAAACTAGTTTTAATTTCATAACTATACTCACTCATTCATTCATTTTACCTGCTCAGTAATAAAACATTAGCTCATTGTAAGTGAAGATGTTTTGTTGCTCATCCAAGCCGCTTCTTCAGTTCGGGTCAGATTGCTGGTACAAATAAAGTTCAGATACCTAAAATACTTTTAGTTGGTTACGTTCCACTACTGCCAATCAGAAAGAAGTCAGATTACTCACCTCATTACTTTGAGGTTTACATGTCATTTATGTAATTTCACAAGTCCAGAAATCTGATAATAATCTGTTTTTGTGCATGTAAACAAAGCCACTGTTGACAGGACATTCCTATAATCTGGTAACTCCAGAAATGAAATAATGATTAGGCTATATTTTGGTGTGGATGTAAGCATAGCCACTGACACTGCATATAAGACATATGCATCATAATAGCATATCTCTTTATTTTTTGTGTTTTCAGTAAAAGCAGAACAGGCTTGTCTAATCCTGGATAACAGTGCAAGTGAGTGGGAGGGCAGCCTGCGCCTCGTCCCAGTTCAGTCTCCTCTCATCAGGGCTGTGGTGGATGACTCACACAGGCTTAATATGAGCGGAGAGAAGCAGTGACGCTAACATGGCTAACAGGGCTAATGCTAACGTTAATGGAGCGCCAGTTTAGTAACACATACGAAAGAGGAGGTAACAGAGTCAAAGATGACATATGGTATTATTCAAAGATTTGATTGTTCAGAATGTTTTAGCTGGTCTATTGAATTGTATTATGTAATATGCAAGATATTAAGATTTTTTTTAAAGGTGAAGACTGAAATCTCTGTTATAATGATGTGTCTTTATTAAAAAGGGTTGTGTTCTATACTTTGATTTGATATATGACACGGGCCTATTTACACTACAAGAGCCAAAAGTTTGGACACACTTTTTCATTTTAGTCTCTATTTGCAATAGTGTTTACAGTCTAGACTCTCACTGAAGTTCAAATCTGTCAACTGGGCAAAAAGTTTTTTGAGTGAAGATGTTTTGCTGTGCATCCAAGTCGCTTCGTCAGTTCTGGAACATCGACTGACTCCATGGAGATGTAAATGTATTACCTAGAATATTGCACAGTGTCTGATCAAACTTATCGTTCTTGCATTTATTAAATCACATGTTTTATTGCTAAAAGAAATGAAAAAAATACATTCTTCTTACAAATGGGCTCCTCTCCACAGATCTGATCTGTAACTTCACCTGGTGCTGTCACCTACTCGTCACCACAGAGATAGATGGGTTTAAAGTGAGACCAAACACCTAAACTCCTCCCCACAACTACATGTCATATAGAACTGATAAACTGGGCTGTGTGTGTGAGGTACAGAAAAAAGTAAGAGAGGAGGAGGAGTCTGGAGATATGAGGAACAGTGTGATTGGTCTAACAGGTATCCACACGTCAAACTCCGCCCCTACAGCCAGGTGTTTGTAATCAGAAACACCTGGCTGTAATCAGGGCAGTACTACGTGATGTCACCAAATAATGAAACTGTATATATATGTATGTATGTATGTATATATATATATATATATATATATATATATATATATATATATATATATATACACATATACACACACACACACTCTCCATTCTATATAGATTACCAATTTGTGGCATCGGCCCCTCTGACCACCGCCCACACTCAGTCACACACCACTTTCATACCAGCTAACATGGAGGGAAGTGTCTTGCCTAAGGACAGAATGAGTTTTTTGCCACTTGTGCCCCACTGTGGCACCTGGAATTCCCAGCAAGTAGAAACCAGGCCCAACCCTGCTTAGCAGAATTTAACCAGGATGTTTGGCCAAAACTTTGACAAACAAAATTGTCAAAATTGTACTAGGAACAGTAAATAATACTATTAAAACACCATATACACAGTTTAGTAGCAAAAATAAGTTGCTTTTATGTTTTGTGCCACTTTAAAGCCTATACTCTGTATACTGCACGGTATTTCATTTCTTCATGTTGTTATTTTTGCCTATTCTTTACCTATGCTGTTGTCCACAAATATAGATTGGCCAGTGAATGCAGCAATTAGTGAATAATGCATTGAGATGCCCCACCCATCAGGGGAGCTCAAACGCTTTATGTCTTGTTCTCCGACATTGACATAACTCCACTAAAGTAGTTTTCTGTGTTTGCAGATGATGGACCGTATGGAAAGACCAAGGACATCTCAGAGCACACACTGTCCCCGAGAAGACACAGTATACCAGGTACATGCACCTCCAGCACTACCTGCTTCACCTGCTGTTCACCATCTCCAAAGAAACATCACATTAAAGGACACATTCTTTGTTGTAGTAGTAGCAGCAGTAGCAGTAGTAGTTGTAGCAGTAGAAGTAGTAGTAGTAGTAGCAGTAGTAGCAGTCGCAGTCGCAGTAGTTGCCCATGTTATATCTCATCAAATACATACCTGGAGTTGTATTTAGCTTCAACACTTGTTTCATTATTACATTAGTGCAAATATGTAATCTCTGAGCACTCAAAAATGCTATGTTTACATTTTGCCTGGATTGTTGCATCACAGGTGAAAATCAAGACATCTCCATTTTTAACTGAGCTGTAGAGGCTGCACTAGCACTGATTCACGATTGGCTGCAGGTGCTGGGATTTATTTTGAGACAATTCAGATCAGAGAGAGTTATTTTAGGTTTAAACCAATTGGATTTCAGCATTGAGACAGGCAACACATGTGAGGCTCATTTTGTTTTCTCTCTGGATAATTGTCTTGAGACCCAAAACACCAAATTATAACATCTTGTCCAATGATTTTGTAGTTAAGAATAAATCAGCTTTGAAATTGTTATCAGTAAAAGTTACATTTGATTTGAACATGTTTATCTCATATCTGGGTGTACACAGACTGGGGCGTGATGGATTAAGTGTCTTGCTCAAGGACACGACAGCATTCATCTGTGGGAGCTGGAATCGCACTGCCAACCTGTGGGTCAGACCGCTCTACCAGTGATATTTTTTAGGTCAAGAGCGGGATTCGAACCACCGGCCTTCAGAAAAGCGGATGAACGTTCAACCAACTGAGCTACTGTCTAAATCTTACACACTGTTCCTTTAAAAGACACAAAAATTTTAAGTGAAATGATGAATGCGTTTTCTTTTTGTTTCTTTCTAATTATTTTTTAGGCACCTCAAAATCTTTCACAGCACCCAAAATTAAAGCATTATACCATGAAAAATACCATTACGTCAGTTTTGCATAACGTCTCTGCTCCCCTGAAAACACATTAGGCCGATCCACTTGAGCGACTTGAGCACTGCAGAGCACATTTGTGACAGAGCAGAGGTTTATGTAAATGCACACTATGAGCTGATCCTGACTGACTCTCTCTGAGCGCGGATTTGAATATGCACTTTGGTTCTCACTCACCTCCAGCTCTTACAAACACGGTATTATTGAAATGATCTCACATACTTTCTCACCATGTTATTACTCTGTTTCTGCTCCCCAAATAAACTGGGTATTGTTTCATTAATGCATATTGAGTAATCCTTCCTATGCGAGGTGCCAGTAGCTCAGTTGGTAAAGTTGTCCATGAGTCTGAAGGTTGGTGGTTTGAATCCTGCTCGACATAAAACACTCTTTTCCACTTGTGGCACTTACTTCCACTTGGTAGTTGTAAGCATTAGATACATATGCAGATTATTATTTTACATTATTGATAGTATTATTTCCATTTCTTTGTTCATTGCAAACATAGAGATAGTTCCAGTATGTCTGTAAGGCAAACATGTAGATAATGGTGAGTGTAACAAGTGTTTAGCTTATTATTGTGTAATAATAATGTAACAGATGTAACGGATGTAACTGTAGGCAGAAGGTTAGGAACCTCCAGTAAAAATAGAGACCAAAATAAAGTGAAATGAAATATACCCAATATTTACAGTGCTGTAGTTCAAAAGTATACAAGCTCAGATCAAACCGTGTAACAGCTTGTAATTCAATGTTATCTATTGAAAAAGTATGACATTTCTCTCTGGTTCTCTGGTTTTTATTTACTGCTCCCTGTCACCTTGCAGTCGCTCCTAGCCTTCTGCTCTAGCCTACAGATACTCCATTCTATTACTTCTGTTATTATTAGATAATAACAAGCCAAACACTTGCTCAGGGCCAGTCCTAGCTTTCAGGTGGCCCTAAGCTGAATTTGTTTGTGAGGCTCCTGGTAATGGATGTGTCCTGGCCCAGCTGTTGGTAATTCATATTTGACAACATTATGACTCTGCTCTCATCACCTCAACCAGTTGTGTTTGTATTTATATGACCAACATCAGACTGAAGACATCAAGATTCTCACAACTACTATAGCCACAGGAACAATAGATAAACATGTAAAGGGGGTCTGGGGGCCCTTCCCCATAAGATTTTTTGAAACTCTCGACATTTTGTCTTGATTTCTGATGGATTTTAATGTGTTCCACTTGGCTACCCTGGGCGTACATTTACATCACAAAATGGAGAGGTGGGTAGACCAAAAGTCAAATTTTTTACTTAAGTAATAGTACATTCAAAATAATATTGACTACTCACATAGAAGAACAAAGTAGTGCTTCAACACAAACTTTTACTCAAGTAAAAGTATGGTGTAAGAACACTATTACAATTTAATTTTAAAAGGGTTACTCAAGTAAATGTAGCCTAGTAGAGTAACTGAGTACTATCCACCTCTGAAAAATGACAGTGAGTTCTCTACATTATGATCACTATGATCACAGTCAGCAGCTGAGTAAGGCAATGTAAATTTGCATACATTATTAGCAGAGAGTTAATGAGCCTGTACAATCCACTTTCATGAGTTACAACTCATTCACAGGCCGTTCAGTGTCCAGGAAATGTGACATTGGTGTATCGATGTTACTAATGTGAAAACAGGAACAACCTGTGGGAGCCTAAACATTCACAGAGGCTTCACTGATCACTGATTGCAAAAAAGAAAAAGCCAACAATCAAAAGCAGACAATTGAATAAGCTGATTCACCATGCTGTGTTCATGTGTCTCAGATATATAT
Source organism: Periophthalmus magnuspinnatus (assembly GCF_009829125.3). Taxonomy (NCBI): domain Eukaryota; kingdom Metazoa; phylum Chordata; class Actinopteri; order Gobiiformes; family Gobiidae; genus Periophthalmus; species Periophthalmus magnuspinnatus. The sequence continues at coordinate 9,941,330 of NC_047130.1, forward strand.
CTTTTATGTATTATATAAACGTCCTGCTTCACTGTTTTATCCTGGCATATCAGGTCCCTTAGAGTGAAAACTACGTACTAGGCTATTTGGAGTACTCTCACTGTCTTTCCCAAAGCAATCATCTGTCTTGATGCATTGCCCAAGACTTTAGATCGATTTAAGATCACTAACTTTCAATCTAACTTGTAAAACAGCCATTCAACTGTCCGACTGAAGGATTACACAATAGATCCATGGATTACTCAGACATTCAAATGTACCTCAGCTGCCTCAGCGCACCGTGGGGGAACTGGTCCTTGCACCAATGTAAACACATACCTGCCCACACCTATGCCCGGCTCAAAAACAAATGTAGGCATCAACAGTTATTTTGCTACCATACATATAAAAAAGTAATCATTTGAGAGGGATATTAATGCTGCTATAAACACACAAGCCCTGCACTTGTTACATAATTTGATGAGCTAGCAGGGAGGCAGTAGACAGCAGCTTCAGCAGGACATGAGCAATGGACTGACTTATCTGCACCCTCATGTAGTGTCCAGTATGTGGGCATACTGTTTTCCAGATAGCTTTGCAAACTTTTTTTTTTTTAAGTTTGGCCAAAGATGAGTCATTCTTAAAACCACAAGTCTTGAATAAAATTTCAGATAGGCTTTCAGTGCAAACTGTGTTGCCTGTCTCTGTCGTATAGTAACGGGGATAGTTTCAGCAATGCAGAGCTTGAGGTGAATTCAACTACAATGTGGTCATGAAATTCAGATTCAGTATCAGATCTTTAATAAAGCTTTAATATTTACCACTTTATCTTTGCAGACTGCAGTGAGTGTTGTCATACTTTTACTGTACATTGACTCTTGGTATCGGCAGCCCATTGACGAGTAGGAGTACTTACACCTAGTATCGAATGGATACCTGATACTGGTATCTCTGCATCCCTATTTCACCATATTATTCCCGAGAATTAATGACTTTACAGCGCAATGAGGGACTCTCAAAAATACCCATAATGCCAAATGGTCTTGGTGAGAATGAATGCAACATTTATTTACTGTACATACTCTTTTTCTGACCAAAATTAGCATGTTAGCATTGTTACTGATGCTAATGTGATTCAATGCCATTAGCTTTGATTTAAAGTCTCCAGCTGATTGTTCACATGCCAGTGACCTTATTTCTCTCTGCTCCTGTTTTACGTGTCCTTTATGTTGTCTGTGCTGTTTGTTTTGTCCGTGCGCATGTATGTTGTGGACAGAAGCTTTGCGGGGGGTGACTTTGGTTGAGCTGGTGAAGAAGGAGGGAAGCACTCTGGGACTCACCATCTCCGGCGGCACGGACAAGGACGGAAAGCCCCGAGTGTCCAACCTGCGACCGGGCGGACTGGCAGCCAGGTGAGGGGGGGCATGGGTCAGACCAGATCCTACATCCTGAAATCTGCTCTAAGAAAGCATCAACATCTGTCAGCAACATGAGCATGACATACACTATAACATTACATTATGACATTTGACATTTGATTATAATGTATCCTATTTCTTCTTCCTTCAACTCAACAAAACATCACATTTTTTGCCTTTGCAGAAGTGACCAGCTAAACATCGGTGATTACATAAAGTCTGTGAATGGGATAAACTTGACCAAACTCCGGCACGAGGAGATCATCAGTTTGTTAAAGAACGTGGGAGAGAGAGTGCTGCTGGAGGTGGAGTATGAACTGCCCCCTACAGGTACACATGGATATTACACTTGTGCTATTGGGTACAAGCTCGAAGGTTTAGAGGCTAGGGTGACCATCTGAAGCCAGCCCATCCAAAAAATGTTGATTTATGTGTGTGAAAAAGTTGATTATTTTAAGGTTTTCTATGTAAATCTCATTTTTTAGACAATTTATGTGGATTTAAGGAAAACGTGGGACTAGGAGCAGGGACCTAAATGGCTGTTCTGGACCAACGAGGCCACTTTTTTGAGCTTTTAACCATATTATAATTTTTGTTGCTTTGTTGTTTGTTTTAAAATTCACATCCATGTTCACATCATTTCAGCCCTGAGGAAGGTCTCGTCTAAACAGCTTAACACTTTTGATGCTAGCTTCTGTTGTTTTTACCTTGGTGCTAACTGCATCACTCCTCAGTGCACCAGCAGATGAAGTTTTGGGCATTTTATATTTATTGGTTAAGTTTTTTATGAGGACTTTTCCCTATTGAGTTGCTTGCAATGAGATACTAGTGCTTTGTCAGGAATGTTACAGTATGGCATTAAACTTATCTTTCTCCAGAGACAAGCAAGTGATGCCAAATTACAAGTCAGAGCAGTGAAAAATATGGATTTCATATGGATTTTTGTAAATAAAACCTTTAAAACCCTAAAAATGAAAGATAGGTTTAATGCCACACCATGGAGACAGGCAGGTTACAGGTCCTCTACCATCAAAGTTACATAGTGCACTTTTAATACATACTTTGAATATCATACTTTTCCTTAAGGCTTGTATACTGACAATTTCCTTAGTTAATATTTGCAAACCCATTTTAATAACCCTTTTGAATGTCACCATCGTTTCATTTCCTGTGCAAATGTTGTTTTAGCCACACCACATATTGGACTGAGTATATTTTTGGAGTATATAACAGATATGTGTAATAATAATGCCAGATTTCTTGTGTTTTCTCATACTTTGCTTGTGGGTGAAAGCGCCGGACAGCAGCTCAGGGCTCATCTCAAAGACAATCGACATCTGTTTGCACAAAGAAGGCAGCAGCTTCGGCTTCGTCCTCAGAGGTACAATAACAAGTGAGGAATGATAACACCACACAATACAACAGGCTGGGCTGGAAATGTGAGCTTTTAGTCACTGTCTCAAAACATAATGGACAATGGGCGAGCTAGTCCTGACCAAGACGCACAACAAGATCTGGGCATGGGTTCCTGCGTACTGTACTGTGTCAGAATCTCATTTATTGATGCAAATTTACTGTAAAATTAGAAGAAAAAATATGAATAAATAGATAAGTGCCATTAAAAACTCATAAAAGGCTTGTGGTTTACTCTTTGTGTAGTAATCATAGACTCTATAAAGAAGTGGACTAAGTGAGTGCGACATCACCCACAGCGTTCGGCTCCAGTCAAATGAAGCTAATCGAGGCTAGCAGTTATAAGGGCGAATTTGGAGCCGAGTTTCATATTTGGAAATCCGGCCGCAAGTGTTATTGAAGCCAAAAAGCCAATCTGGAGCGAGGCTGTTGGAGGTAGCATCCCCTCCTGCCCGCACCGCTGGTTTAGGATGGACTCGGAGCTTAACGACGCTGTCAATCAAACCTGTTGCTAATGCTAGCGGGAGAGACCTTGGGGAAAGAAGGTGCCTGATTAAAGTTCATATCTTGATTTACGGGCAAAAAAAGCAAAATAAAAATACCAGGACCAGCGGGTTAATACGAAGGTGAATTGGAACCCGAGTCGATGGAGCTAGCAGGTTAGCTATGTCCATTTATATACAGTTAATGATAGGAATTCTTTCAAAAGCCAACCGCATTTCACTGCAATCAAAATATTATTCCATGCGTTCTTGATAAAGTACGCTAGATGATTCATTTGTTTACTAAAGCCTTTTACAAATAGTGCACCCAGGTGATCTGTGGGTGCTTTTCCCAGCTATTCTCCTGCATGTCACGTCAATAAGGCCCACGCTACTTCTATATTTCTCTTTTGAACACAAGAGGAGCGAGTCTATGTGCCGAGGGGGAGTGAGGGGAGCGGAGAAAGGTGCTATTAACTCAAGGCTAACAGAGAGATAAGTTCTTCACACTTACGGCAGTAAACACTCTGATATTTTAACTACCTGTCCACAATCTAACATGCACGTCAAATATTAAAGGAAAAGTGGTGCACTCTGATGTTTACGCACATGAGATGGCTTCACACAGAGCTGCTCCTGCTCTGGACAAACAGTTGAGCGACCCACACTTGGCACTGGGGTTCTGGGAAGAATCATCTCCGGGTGGGAAAAGTGGGTAGGAACTGAAGTCCGTCTGAACGAAGTTGTGTTTGTTAATCTGCTTTTTTATCAGGTGGAACTCATGAAGACTGGCACAAAACCCGCCCCCTAGTGGTCACCTATGTCCGACCAGGAGGCCCAGCAGACAGGTTAGAACTTTCCTCTTTTTTCACACAAGCTCTAGTATTTTTACATTGATGTGTTGTTTTATTCTTTTTACTATTGAAACTGCTTTCATGAATAAGACCAAAGAATATAAATCATAAGCCACACTTTTAACCCCTGCCCTGTGCATGTGTGTGTGTGTGTTCAGGGAGGGCACTCTGAGATCAGGGGACCGTCTCCTCAGTGTGGATGGGGTCCCTTTACACTCCTGCTCTCATGGTGAGGCCCTCGGTGTGCTGGCCCAGTGCGGACAGGAGGCCCTCTTCCAGGTGGAGTACGACGTCACCATCATGGGTGAGATAAGCAGCCGACGGTGCTGGGATACAGAGGGGGTGTGTGGGCTTGGACTGTACACTATAGCAGCCGGGAAACTAAGAACAGAATCAAAATCAAGATCAAGATAAATTATACTGTGGTTAGGAATAGTGCAATATGTGGACAGGACTAAATGATTATAGCAGTTAAAGTGACTTCAGTATATTATTTATACAATAAGTGGCTATGACTATACCTGTTAGACTAATCACACTGTCCCTTATATCCCCAGACCCCGCACCTCCTCTCCCCTCACTCTTTTCTTTAGTCCTCCATGTACTGCCCAGTTTAGCATTTGACATGGTTTTGAGTTTAGCTTTTTCATGTTAAAGTCACATTTTTTTTATGTTGCAAAAGAGTTCATTTGTGAGCAAAATGAGGATTGCCCCAGTAAAAGCAGCTCTAAAGTTAATAAAACAGTGCTGTGTGCAGTCTGCATCTTTAAATCTTAATTATACAACATTTTATTGGAAGTGTGGTGCTGGAATATGAGTGTTTTTTTAGCATTAATTATTGTGATGGCAAATAATTAGGATGTTAGGATGTTATGTGAGGTTTAGAAAAAGAAATACAGAACAGACTGAAATTGAAAAAGAAAAGAACACTCTTGCTAGCACTCTGAGTAGTGAGTGAAACCATGTAAACTGAACTAAAACAACAGCTGCTGGCACTGAAGTTGGTTAGCTGCAGTGGAGAACAAAATAGTTTTGTTTTGGACTGCAAAATGAACAGAATGAGCCTGGTGTGGACTTTAAAAACTTGGAGGAACTTCATAAACTACCACAAGGTGATAAATACCAGTGAATGGCAAACATTTTGGAGAGGGAGATTGTTGTAGAGTAGTTGAAGTGGTGGAAGAAGTACTCAATTGTGTTGCATGAGTAAAAGTACAGATAAGAGCCAAAAGAAAAAGTAAAAATATAATGTGAAAAAAAAAAAAAAAATAGTGATGATTTTTGGTCATTAGAATTAGCTTCAGAAGAGATGTAAATGCGCTTAAACATGACCCTTCAGCCATTGCATTTGTCAAACTACAAGGAAAAATACTTCAAAAACATAGCTGAGTAGAAAGTACAGATACCTGCTCTCAAATGTAGTGAAGTAAAAGTAAAAATGCACATAAGTAAAGTACAGATAGAGGAGTGGAGATATGAACTCTCAAAACATTTAAATCTTGCTTTCCTTCGATTGTAGGGAGTATTATAGCCTTTGACGACATAGATAGATCAGATAATGAGTACCGAGCTGGAAGTGTCTTTGGGGCATTTTACCTTGGGGTGACAATATCTCAGTTGTGTTTCTCTACTGGTCCCACGGTTGGCTGTTCGAATCCCGCAATCGACGTGAACATCATTGGTAGAGCAGCCAGACCCACAGGTACCAGTGCAATTCTAGCTCCCGCACATTTTGTCCTTGTGTCTTTGGGCAAGAAACTGGTGTATGAATGTGTGTGTGAATGGAACAAAAGTTTAACATTAGAAGCTCACAAATTTGCAGAATAGAGCTGATAAACACTTTCCAATCTGGTCCCTAACAGCAGAACTAAAAGTCCGCTCCCAGCCTTACTCCGCTTGGATCTTTACACGCTAAATGGAAATGGCTGCAGTGTTTTTGATGCGTTGGCACTTTTCTGTTGCCCGAGGCTAAGCTTAAGCTAAACGGCAGCAGTCAGATGACCCAGAATGCTTTGCGGTGTTCCCCCTGGTCTATCTGGACGTTTAAAGACTCATTTTCATATAAAGCTACTGCAGAACATAAATGGAGATCTCTAGTGCTATTTCAGCTCATGTTTAATTTATGGAAGAATCAGATAGAATGGGTATCAGCAAATTGTTAAAATGTTCAGAAGGCAAGAGGCCAGATGAAAATACCACCCAAACTGAAAACGCTGTTTCAAGAAAATTACACTAGCTAAAATTCAAAAGTAGTTATTAATGAATTCTAGAGGGAGAAAAGATTAACATACTGCACTTTAATTAAACAGTACAGGAATTGGCTTATGGGTTGATTCAATATATTGATAACTTTAACCCTACAATTCTTAAAGTTACACTGTAATAAAACTGACAGTATCGCTGGGTTTCAGGTGATCACAACATTCGATAGACCAATAATATTTAATACAGACTGGGGTCTGACATGGTGGCTGATACACTTCACAGCAAGAAGTTTCTGGGTTGGGTTTCCTTCGAGCGCTCCAGTTTCCCCCATCAATCCAAAATATGCACCATAGGTAAAATCCTCCAGCTAAGGTATTTCTGACCAAGACTAGCTCAACATCTGGAGCTAGGCCCCCGAGCGCTGCTCCTAACAGGTTCCCCCAGCGGCACTGGGGATGGGTTGAATGCAGATGACAAATTTCCGGCTGGGGATAATAAAGTGTACCATAGCCAAAAATTTATATTGTTAAAGAGGAGGTACTATGCCAAATCACCCTTTCAGAGCTTACTATAATGTTCAAAATGATCAAAAGTAAGCCTGAAGAGGTTTTAGATGTCATCCATACTAATCTGCCAGTTCGATTCCTGCTCTCAAAGATGAATATTATAGTTGTGTCTTTGGACAAGACACTTAACTCTCCTTGCCCCCAATGGGTGTGCACACTGGTGTATGAGTGTGTGTGTGTGTGTGTGAATGGGTGAGTTTTTCCATGATGTAAAGCGCTTTCAAGTTGGAAAAGTTTTATATAAAAATGTGTACTTTTACCATTTACCATGCATGTTAGAGTGAGATCTTGCGATCTTCCGCAGGCGCTGTTCGAACCCTCCTTCTGGTTAGCCGTATGATTCTGTCCAATGCTCCGCCAACAAGCCTACGTCATCCATGCTCCCTCATGACAATTTTCCATATATAAAAACAAGATACAAAACAATACACGACAACTTCACAAACCTGATGTGATATGCAGTAGTTTCACTAGTGAAATGTACGCCAATTGTGTTGTGATAGTGCTCGGAAGGAGGGGTGACTTAGCACTGAGAGCAATGGGAGGGAGGACTAAAAAAAGAAAAAAAAAGAAACTAATGTTAATATGTTGTTGATGTGAATATACCATTTTAAAAACAATAAAAGATAACATGGTGATCTAAATATGTTATGTGTTAACAGTTAATACCCCATAGAAGTGTACTACTCTCTTTTTTAACACAACACAACAGTAATAAAATTGACAGTACACTCTGTGTAATTACTCACTGTGTCTGTTTGTCTATGCATGGCATACATACGCTGTCTATTACATAGTACAATACTGTTCACACTTTACAGCTCTCTGTGAACTATTCATTTTTTTAAAGAGACATAGGAGTTGAATGTTAGTAAAGGTAACCTTTTTGATTGTATTTTTCAGACACAGTGTCAAATGCATCCGGCCCATTGTTGGTGGAGATTGCTAAGTCGCCGGGGGCAACGCTGGGCATCACGCTAACGTCGACTACGCACAGAAACAAACAGGTCATCATCATTGACAGGGTCAAACCAGGAAGTGTGGTGGACAGGTGAGATGCTACTTTTACATAATGCACTCTGCAAGCTTCTGGAACATTTGGACATCTCAGCGTTGGTATTTAGGCAGGTTTTCCTCACCTCCACCTCAGTTGACCATTTTAATTTTTAACATGGAAAGAGTCAAATCTTCCTAAGAGCCTTCATATGCAAGTCTAATTTAATGTATTGCACAGCAGTGCTGCTCATCGCCCCATTTATTCAAAGAACATTAGCAGCTCTGGGCTCATTTGTATAAACCCTGTGTTACTATGTTAAATGCAATGTGCTGCTTCCATAATGTCCTTTATAGGATCATAATACAGTTGGTTGGTGAATTTCTCATATATCATTCACTGTGCTCCATATGCGCCGTACTACATTTTATGTGTATATTCATTAAATGTCTTAATGAGTTCACTGCAAAACACAGCAGAATATCAATTAGTATGAAAAATATGCTTTTCATGACTTGATCACCAGGGGAGTCTGGCCCACTTTAAGAACTAATGATTTACTCTGAACCACGAGCCGACAAGTATCAATGACTAAAAATGACATAACTGGAAATAATTTAATAGGCAAGGCATGTTTATTTTTACAATTTGTATATAAATCAAAATGCTTTACAGAATAAGAAATACATTACAATCACAATACAACAAATCAAACATAAATAATCATCATAAAATTAACATTACAGAGAAGACTGCAGAAAAAAGTCATCAGTCATATGCAGAGCAAAACAGAACCGTTCAGAGCCTGGATTTAAACATTGTCAAAGTAGAGGCCTGTCTCACATCTTCAAGGGAGACTGTTCCAAGTTTTAGCTGCATAAAACTGAAACAATGATTCCCCAAGTTTAGTCCTGACTTTGGGCATCAGCAGGAGCTCCCTGCAAGTCCTCAGAGTGAAAGATGGTTCATATGGCACTAACATGTCAGAGATGTACTTTGGTTCTAGGCCATGGAGAGACTTGTAAACAAGCAGAGCTGCTTTAAAGTCTATTCTCTGCCAGTGCAGGGACCTGAGCACAGGACTTATGGGCTTTTACTTCCTATTTCTGGTCAGGACCCGAGCCGCAGTGTTCTGGATGTACTGCAGCTTAAGGCTCTTTTAGAGAGGCTAATGAGCAGACTGTAGCCTTAACCTACTGGAGACAAATGCATGGATGCATAAGGGTCTCTAAGTCCGGTTTTGACAGTATACCTTTGATTTTTACAATGTTTTTAGATGGTAAAAAGCTGCAGATGTTATTGATTTAATGTGGCTGTTAAAATTCAAGTCTGAGTCCATTATTACCCGTAGATTTCTAGCCTGATTTGAAGGTTTTAGAGAGACTGGAGGTGCCTGCTGACACTTTCACTATGTGTCTGTGGGCCAGAGAATATGACTTCAGTCTTGAGTTTAGCTGGAGAAAGTTGTTTTGCATCCACACACTGTCCTGTTGGATACAGTGGCAGAATTAATCCACTGGTCCATATTCATCTGCTGCCAGAAATGAAAAATTCTCATTAAACTCACTCATTTCTGCTGTTGTCTCACATAAATATATCCTTAATTTAAATAAAATGTTAAGTCAATGAATACAAATTGTGGTTGACCAATTAATCGACTAAACGGCTACAGGACTACAGCCCGACATTCCGACAGCCCGATTATTAATAATGTTGGGTTGGATAACAATAATCCTGAACACATGTGTCCTCTCTTAGGTGTGGGGCCCTTCATCCGGGGGACCACCTGCTCTCTATTGATGGAACGTCCACAGAACACTGCTCTGTCCTGGAGGCCACACAGCTATTAGCCAGCACCACAGAGCTGGTAAAGCTGGAAATCCTGCCCTCTCAGCACACCAGGCTCAGCAACAAACACCACGACACAGGTGGGGCCAAAGCACATAGGAGCTATAAGTCAGCAGATAACAATATGACATGTTTTGTGGAAGTTAGCTTTTTCTCATTTGATTCATACAAAAGTCAACAATACATATTAGGGATGGGACAAGATCTCGTACCACAAGATCTCACGAGACAAAATTGCCGCAAAATTGTGTACACATGAGAACAAGGAGCTCATGAGATTTTTTTCCGATGTTTTTTTACATTTTGAAAAAAATGGTGTTAAATATTGGTGGCTTACACCTCTTGATCACAGCTAACCAGATAGCTACCTCTTTCCAAATAGGAAGTGAACATGGACATGTTTTGGCTCCAATTCACTTTCTGTTGAAAAAAAACCCAAAAACATTGCCCCTCGCTTCTGGCAGACTCGTTATTTTGGTCTTAAAATGTTTGCATTAACCCACTCTACATGATCCTGGGGTTATTATTTTGCTTTTTTGTTAATAAATCAAGGTATGAACATTAAAAACTGACCCACAGCCTGCCCTCTTTCACCAGAATCACTCCCGCTACTGTTAGCAACCAGTTTGATTTGATTACATTTAGCTTCCTGCTAAACCAATGGTGAAAGGCAGGAAAGGCCGTTACCTTCAACCACCAGCGTCCTGATTGGCTCTTTGTTTGTTACAATATGATATACAATATGATTCCAAATATGCAATTCAGTTCCAAATTCGCCCCTATAACTGTTGGCCTTGATGAGCTTCATTTGACTGGAGCTGAACACTGCGGGTGACGTCACACTCACTTAGTCACTTCTTTATACAGTCTGTGCTCTTGATGCTGTAGTTTCAAAAAGTAATGCTACTGTACTGGTTGTTTGCTTGTATTTTTTCTTAGATTTTCAAAAAAAATCTTAAAACGATTTTGGCAGTGTTTGCTAATGTGTGCATTGCATCACCATGGCAACTGCTGAACATTTTGCCATAGACATACATGCTGTAACCCCCAGCATGATGTCACTGCAACATATTAATTGAACAGTGTTCTCCACATTAAGTAATTCAAGTAATTCTTGTTTCTGATACCTTTTCTGCACTCAGTAATTTTTTTTACAGTAAATTTTATTTAAACCCAAGGTATTATACAAAATCAACTTTTATGCAGCTTTCAACCTTGTAACGTTCACTCATCAAAAACCTGCCCAAAGAGGTTTTATGTCATCCATGCATATGTGAGCAATCTAGTAATCTCTCCCAGGTACTATTTAAACCTTTCTTTCATTTATGAGTACAATCCTATACAAGGCTCAGCCCACAGCCTACGTAATTTTTTCATAAATATACCAGAGCAGGATACAAAACAATACACTACAACTTCATAAACCTGACACAATGTGGAGTAGTTTCATTAGCGAATTGCACACCAATTGTGTTGTAATAGTGCTCTGAAGGGACTGTGACTTAGCACATGGAGCAAGGGAGGGCATCTCTGTGTTTAGCCAGGCTGCATGAGTAAATATGGTAATATTTGATGACTGATTTTACCACATTTAACATTTCATCAAAATCATAAATAGTACATCTTTATATCATGTATTTTGTTTTGTTTTTCTGTATTTTTCTGCAGTGAAGGTGCATAAGTCGGACCACCCTCACTCGTGGGACCCCTGTGTGAACTACTGTCACCCCCAAAACTCCAGCTCAATGCATAACCCCAGCTCCAGCCTCACAAAGACCTGGACTGCCTCCAACAACAATACCATCCACGCCATCGACTACTGCAAATGTATGTACCACTACTGCAGTACTGTGGCAGAGTGGTTATCCTGTGTCCTTCTCTCATTAAGAAGGCTGTAGGTTAGATATTAAACCTTAACTTATTCTTTATTTATGAATAGAAGGTTTGAAAATAAAATATGTTGGCCTACCTATGATGGACAGAGTATGTAATTCTGTTACTTAGTAAAGTAAAAGTGCAGATGCTGGAGCAAAATAATTCTCAAGTAAAAGTATAGCATCACAACATCTACTTAAGTAAAAGTATTAAAGTACCTGTACTTAAAGAATAAAAAGTAAAAGTATGTTTCACAGATTATAAGATCTTTAATAAAGTTTCAAATGTAGTTGTAGATTCTGATAAAGATTTGTGCTGAATTTTGAAACAGTCTTTTTATTTGTATGTTTTTGTTTGCTCAAATTATGACTGTGTTAAAAATGAAACCCTTCAGGCTTTTCAGCTGGTCTCAGACAGTAATAAAAAAAATACTTTTACTTTACAAAAATGTAGTGGAGTAGAAAGTAGTAAAGTAAAAAGTATCAACTTTAAATCTACTTAAGTAAAGTATAGTTACCTAAGATGTATACCTAAGTACAGTACTACTTTTACTTCATTCTCATCTACCACTGAGGACCACTATAAATTATATATTAAAGGTACAATTATCAAGATTTTTTTTTATGAAAGATTGTATTTATGTTTATGTACCAAAACATCTGTTAAGTAAAAATGTATCAATTACTCTGAAACGGAGAATAATATTTTTGTAATATGGGTGTGTTTTATACCTCTTATTAGAGTTCATTAACAAAAACAGATAAGTGCAGTTCAAAAGCCATTGTATTTTATTACAATCAAAACATTCTATCCCTCCTTTGATGGAGCTGGAAGTGCGCCCATGATCACTTCCTATTTGGAACACGACGGCTAGCAGGTTAGCTATGTCCATTTATGTATACAGTCTATGGTATCACATCAAATTGTTTTTCATCCAAGTCAGGATGGCAGAAATTTTAAGAATTTGTAGTAAAAGGTACTACTTTTGTTCATTTAGACCAAAAGTAGTGCTGAGGGCTAACCGAAATTGTCTGAGGGCTGCATTTGGCCCCTGGGTCATAGCTGAGTTAATATCTGTAGAAGATGGTAACAAAAAGAGTAATACTTTTTGACAATCTTTCAAAACTGTGATCTGTTTTTGCACTTGAACCCTTCCCTTGTTTCCTTTTTTTCACAATGATTCACTATTATTCATGTGTATTCTCCCTCAAGCCCTGGTCTCGGCAAACTTCTCATCCGGCTCCACCACCACCACCTCCTCTGGGCCGGGCAGTCAAGGCTCCAGCACCCTTCCTCGGACTGCAGTTCCCATGAGCCCTCGCAACTCCCTGCTCAAGAGAAGACAGAGGAAGAAGGAGCACAAGAGTTCATGTAGGTGCCCGCTCCTCTCCACCTGCACTGACAACATGCATTAGTGCAGTGTTCAAAGCCGCGGTTTTCATATGAGGGCTGTGTCGAGTGCAGGGCAACATTTCACAAACAAAAAGTAAAGGTTTTGACAGGCTACTCATGGGGAAATATGGCTCTGCAGTTGTTTTATAGTTAGTCTAGATGGTGGTAAGAAATAGCTGTGTGTAGAGGAGGATAATGCATGAAATATGGAATAAATGGAACAAAATACGATTATTTTGACTCTTAGCTCTATAATACTGAGTCTATTAGTGACAACCAAAGCAATTTTTAATATTATCTATTCCTCAACTTTAGTTAAAAGAAGAGGGGTAGGGATCTAGAGGTATACGAAGCAGTGTGATTGGTCTAACAGATATCCACACTTCAGACTCCGCCCCTGCAGCTAGGTGTTTGTAATCAGAAGCACCTGGCTGTAATCAGGGCAGTCATGTGTGATGGTACCAACTACTTGAATTTTCAGAGGCCACAGGATGCAGCACACACTTAGATCTAGGCATTTTTGACGTTGCCAAAAAGGACTAGGAACAGCACACAATGCGATTAAAACATCTTATACACGGTTTAGTAGCAGTAGTTCCACTTTAAGTCATGTCTTTTCTGTCCCTCTAGTGTCCCTGTCCTCCAGTTCGGTGGGCCCTGGAGGACAGGTGGTGCATGTGGAGACTAGCGAGGTGGTCCTGACTGGAGACCCTCTCAACGGGTTTGGGGTTCAACTCCAGGGAGGGATCTTTGCCACCGAGACCCTGTCCGCCCCTCCTCTCATCAGGTTTATAGAGCCGGACAGCTCGGCAGAACGGTAAGGACACTGTTGCTCCACTTAAAGCAGGACTCTTAGTTTTTGATTCCTTTTGGACAGATTCCCATAACCATTAACTCCTGTGTAATCCATGCTCCAATTCTCTTTATCTGATGTTTGGCTAAATGCTTGACTGTGCTGGTGCTTGCCTTTGGGACTGATGAGATTAATTCATTTGACTTTAATTACAGTTGGCTCAATAAGCTTGTAAGGGTTTTGTAAGAATCATTTAAGGATTTCAGATGCACATATATAGCAGGAGTCAGCTTTGTGGAGATGGGCACATCTTTTTTTAATAGTTTTTTCAGTGCTATAAACAAAACTATAACCTTGTTTCCATAGGGGTGGTCCTGTGTGGACTCATAGTGTTTTCACTGTGTAAAGTCATAGTAAAAGCCAAAAGTAAATCTGTCAACTGGACAAAAAGTTGCAGGAGTGAAGACACTTCGCTGCTCATCCAAGCTGCTTCTTCAGTTCTGGTCAGAATGCTGGTGGACACTGCCTTATATCGATCTGAAGGGAGGAGCTAACTGAAACTGGAAACAGCTTTTGTTTGCAGATTCTGATTGTAGGCTAGGTCTATTGAGCTACATTAAGTGCGCACTGTGCCTGAGACATGCTTAACATAATCATACAACTCCTAATGGGTGTTTTCAGATCTATTGGCATCCTGGCTAGCTCTATTGTTCTATTTGTTTCCTTTGTTTACTTTGGGTTTGATGGTGAAGTTATAGATGGGAGAGAGATGATGTCTAAGGCCCCCATTCCTTCCATTCAAGGAAGGATTGTTTCCTCACAAAAATTGCTTCTTTAAGTCTCCTCTCAAATCATTTCTTTTCTCTGGCTAAGATCTGTACCTCATTATTTTCAAAGGAGTGGTTAGTGGCTTTGAAATAGAGATGTACAATGGTGTGTAAAGTGATCCATACCTTCCCATATTACGGGTCCCAAACTGACTGCTGGAGGTAGTCGGAGGGGGTCGGGCACGTTTTAAGACCTGGCACCAGTTTGTGAGGGGTGGGGCTGCCTCTGCGCAGTCAGTGTAGGAGCAGTAGTGTCATGCGTGGCAAAGCATGTAGTGTGAGCCTTGTAAGGTGGACATTCATTGGATAAACTATTGTCAATCAATCAAGATGACAAAAAGCTGATAGCAGATAAACATAAAATAATAATTCCTAACCAAACACTGACTTGATCTTGTGATAAATTGCCATACTTCCAGTGATATGCTTAATAATATAGGTAGCCAGCTGTTTCTTGTTTATTGATGCACGTCACTAATGCCAAGATCAAAGGTATCTTTGCAGTGCATAATACATCTAACCTGAGCCAAACCTAATGCATTACATGGATGTTAAACACAGTGCAGAGGCGCAGAGTGATATAAATGCAAATAAATGCAGAGAAAGTTTACGATAAACCAGAAGCAGTTTAGTGTTTCCTCTAGCTTTAGCTTTATCCGCATCTCACAACACCACAAAATTGAATTGAATTTATTGCTAGTACTTACTCTTTTTGTGAATTGCTGAGACCCGCCTTATAATTACAAGTATAATTCAAATACAATTTAGATTGTATTTATTAAGAAAGGGGAAAACATCCCCTGGACCCAAAGCTGTACCTGGAGCATGGAACACAACTCGACTGGAAGGAGTCACACCAAACAGATCTGCTCCAAGGTCGCCCCAAGCAAACTGTGCCTGTGGAAAAGAGGCTTAAATTAAAAAACACGCTTTTATTTTTGTCTATTTTTAGCTAAAAAGGATACACACTACAGCTTTAAATCTTTGATCTTTTTAACATTTAAACAAAAATACAAAAATCACATCCATCAAAAGGTCATAAAACCAATGTACAAAGTGACTTAATGAAAAAGTACTCTAAGTAAGTACATAATGTGATGCACGTTGTCCTTAATCTATTGCTAAAACACTAATGCATTTCCCCATAAGAAGTTCGCTCTCCTAAACGCTGTGGTGTCCTTTAGCTAGAGGCCTGTCGTGTCTCCATTAGTGCCCACGCTAACAGCTTTAATTAGCCTCTCTCCCCCCCGTGCTAACCCATCGATAAGTAACTTCCGTTTATGCACCGGGGTGAATCCAAATGCTACAGTCTGAGTGAACCACTGTTTCAACCCAAGATCAATAAAAAAGAGCAGGCTGTAACTGTTCAGATGGTTAATTTACATGTATCAATGGGTTAAAACTGCACTACAAATCACAACTGGGATACCATTAGCTGTCGTATGCTAATGACAGAAGCTAATGACTTCAGCTTGGGTGATGAATCAGTCCTCCTCTGAGTCCGCCTCTGAGTCCACCTCTGAGTCCACAGTCTGTGTTGTGATGGTGGGATTGAGGAGATCCACATCCCCAGCCGAGGTCAACAGCTCTCCACTTGCACTGTAAACATACTGGTCAAGCTCTTCTTCCGATAGGCCTCTACGATCTCCTCCCAGCCCAAGATTTTACAAGTTACAAGTTACAACCCTACTCACAGTAAGAATAGAGGAGGTAATCAACATCCCCATTCAAGGTCAACAGCTCTCCTCTTGCACTGTAAATAGTCAAGCGCTATTTCTTCCTCCACGGCTCTGTCTTCAGGACCACTAGAGAGCTGATGACCGCAGCTATGAGGAGCCTCGATAATAGCGGCGGAGAACATGGTACACTCTGGCTCAATGTCCCAACCTTCCATGGGGTCTGGGACAAGCTTTGGAGGTTTAAGCTAAAGATCCTCTTCCCCCCACTCCTCCCCAACAACAAGTCCGATAAAACGATGGACTGGTTCAGATCGAAGACGCCGTTCTTCTTGATCATCCTTCTTCAGGTGTCACAAACGTTGTAGCCTAGTTTTAAACAAGTACTATAGGCTACACGTTAATCCAAGAGAAAGAAAATAGGCCTACTCCACATGAAATACCATTTATCAAAAATAATAACAAAAGATTTCAGCCTTTTATGAATGCTAAGATATAAAATGCAGTATAATGTAACCTTTTATCGCCTTCTGATCCGCTGCTTCTCCACTAAAGTCATAAAAGTGAGCACAGATAAGACAGGGCACAGAGGTATAATGATACTTTAAAGACAGACATTAAAAAGTAATGGAGACAGCTGAGGATGCTTTGTAGATAATAATAACTTTTTATCAGATGGAATGAGGAAGATATTTAAAGACGCAAAGGAAAGGCTCAGAATCATACTGACAGCAACCAGGTGTCAAAGTGATGGTGAAATTGGGTCAGACGTCTGCTTATCTACATGATTTCATAATAATAAGTAAAAAGAAGGCTTGTCATACATATACTTATTTTTAGGTGCAATTTTACCTTCTTACCTTAATTTAAAGGTGTAATATGTAACTTTTTCTATTCTATTGTCTAAAGAAAGCGCGTTTTGAATTTATAAATTAATCACTGAAAATTTTAGTATCACGACAACACTAGGGTCCCCTACCTACTCGTCCCCATGGAGATGTTATTGCCTTGCCTGAAATGTTCCACGCTATGGCATTATCTATTTCCATGGAGACAAGAACGTGGCACCACCAGGCCAAGTTACAGGTCAGGTTTATGTAGAGGCGAGCCCAATTACAGTAGGAATATATGTAAGGAATCACCTGCTATTGAACAAATGCGATATACATATGTTTAATGCCATACCGTGGAACATTCCAGTCAAAGCTATAACATCTACATGGAGAAATGCTGGTGGCTGATCCCCACCAGAAAAGTTACATCGTGCACCTTGTACAAAGTCAATGTTAACAATATCAGTGGGTTTTGTAGTCACAGTAAAGCTAAAGACAACTAGCATGCCAACAGCGCACTTCCTGATTCAGTATATTGGTAGAGGGGTCAGACAATTTTTCCCCCAACTACACTACCTGGGAAAAAAAATCAGGTACATCCACTTTTGTGACTAAATGACAAAAGTATTAGTAGTAGTCGAACCAAACGACTCCACCAGTGTTAAATGTACTCCCATCCCTCTCTCACCCCCTGTCCCCTTTTGGTCCCGCAGGTGTGGTCTTCTTCAGGTGGGGGACCGTCTCTTATCCATAAATGGCATCCCCACAGAGGACGGGACCCTGGAGGAGGCCAACCAGCTCCTGCGGGATGCTGCACTCACCAACAAGGTCACACTGGAGATAGAGTTCGATGTAGCAGGTGAGGGCCACTTCTGAAGTTAACAGGTTTCTTGACTAGTTCTTTAGAGTTATATTTTATAGCTATAGACTGTATATAGATGTGGAATAAGGGACCTCAACTGTTCAACTTTAGCCAATTGAAGCGTGTTTCATAGCAACCAAAGAGCCAATCAGGAGCTACGTTTTTGAAGGTTTTCAGATTCTATAAAGTGATGATGTTTTACTGCTAGATGATACATTGTACTTTACTATGAAATATCCAAAAGGTAAAATGTTGAAAGTCGTATTTTCAATTATTGTCTAAGCCCAAGGACTTACTGTATTACAACATAATTTTGCATTCGAACAATTTTAATTTGAACTTTCCCCATATGTATTCATTAATATTGGCCTATATAATGTAGTGATGTCATCTGAAAACCAGCAATCCTGTCCGCTTAGCAACGTGGTGCAATATCTGTCAATCAAACCTGTTACTAACGCCAGCTGTAGCCATCCTTGAGAAAAGTATGCTCCTAGTTGTTTCAGAATAAAAAATCCTGACAGCAGCAGTTACAGAGCATCAAAATTTGAAGATCTTTTGAACATATTAGAGTCTCAAAGCGAGTCATTTTACTTTAGACAGGAAACAGCTGCCAGAGATGCGCTAGCTGTTTGTCGTTTGTGCTTTTTTCATATGTTTAAAAATGATTTAAGACTGAAAAACCCTATAGTGTCTGGCGGGCTTAACCTTAAGTGCTTTCTTGGGAGTCCAAAGTATATATTATTAAAATTTCTACTTACAGTTTGGAACAAGGACAGTATAGTCACACAAATCAGAGCAATCATGAACATTATTCCATGCAAGTAGTTACCTTTAGTTCTCTAGCCTCAAGCCAAAGTGTTCACGTTTTAATGATGAAATATAGTGACACCATTTTGGGTCTTTCTGTTGATGCAATCTTTGCTTGGAGCTTTACCACTGTGGGACAGAACTGACACGCCATTTTTAATCTCATCACAGGCCAAAACTACAAAAACTAACAAAATAATGATTGTAAAAAATGTTTATGTTTTTTTTTAATTGTATGTATATGATATTACACATAACTGGAAATCCACGTTTACAGAAGACATAGTGTGCTTGTGTTATAATTTGGACATTTTAAATCTCAATATTGATCTAAAATTACCCAATAAAAGAAACCCTGACTTCGAGTTTGAAAATTGTGGAGCCAAATGAGATATCTGGAGCCGATTTCTGACAATTATAATATAATTAGAAGCTCTGAAAAGTTGATTTTTCATAACAGTTCTACTTTAAAATGATTTGAATTAATGGTTTTGACAAGTTTTGACTAGTTTAGGTACATTTACTTTTAAAACATTCATCTGTCATTACTTATTTTATATATTTTGATCTTTTATTGCAGTATTTTTTTGTGCTATTTCAAATGAATATGTTGTGAATTATTAAACCAAAATTCTAATTATGAAGTCTCCATCTTCAAACTACTCATATGACCTTATTCTGAACTCATGTATGAGCAGACCTCCACTAAGGCATTCGTTTGTGTCTCACATAGTGCCCAGAGGTAGAACCAATAATCTTCAGGTTCAGTAGTAAATGTTATACCCACTAAGCAGGGGTATAGCAC
Organism: Periophthalmus magnuspinnatus; assembly: GCF_009829125.3. NCBI lineage: Eukaryota > Metazoa > Chordata > Actinopteri > Gobiiformes > Gobiidae > Periophthalmus > Periophthalmus magnuspinnatus. Next base: position 9,960,962 of record NC_047130.1, read on the forward strand.
AAAATTTTGAGATTTTGGTTCAAATCATCTTGGTGGGACTGCACTAAAAATACCCATTGCAGACTTTGTAAAGGGCCCGTTCCTGCACTGGGCCCTGGGTAAACAGCACCTTTTACCCCCAGTCCGACTAAACAAGCCGTAATAAAGACATTTTTAGACAAACACAGCTATTCGCTAATCCAAAGTGACCCCTGAAAATGTGAAATTTTGTTTTTGTTCCAGAGTCGGTGGTCCCGAGCAGTGGCACTTTTCACGTCAAACTGCCCAAAAAAAGAGGAGTAGAACTGGGCATAACCATTAGCGGTAAGATTTTCACAGTAATATATTCATTGCAGTGTCTGTGTAATCTCTCAGTCATCTAGATATGATCCATAGTAAAAGAAAAATTCTAATCTGTCAACTGTCTGTGGGGGCCTCTCCCATGTATAACTCCATCCTAAACAAAGAAAATAATAGGGCTAGCCAGTATCCAAATAGGTGTGAGGCCATCTTTTAGGGGCCTGAATGATTATGTCAGATATGACTCAGGCACAGTTTACAGTTAATGTAGATCAGTAGACCTAGCTAACAAACAGAAACAGTAAACAACAGGTCCATTAGTTCCAGTGTAGCTAGCTTATCTCTTTAGATAGATACACTGTCTGGTCAAAAAAAAGTCACCAACTGGATTTAACTAAGCAAATGGGTACGAGCCTATAGGTACGAGTCAGGTCTAGGTTCAGTAATAGTCTGTGCTCAAAGAATGAGGTCAGCTGACATCTGAATATGCTGAATGACCAGGTTATTCCATCAATGGATTTTTTCTTCCCTGATGGCACGGGCATATTCCAAGATGACAATGCCAGGATTCATCGGGCTCAAATTGTGAAAGAGTGAATCAGGAGCATGAGACATCATTTTCACACATGGATTGTCCACCACAGAGTCCAGACCTTAACCCCATTGAGAATCTTTGGGATGTGCTGGAGAAGCTTTGTGCAGCGTCAGACTCGACCATCATCAATGCAACATCTTGATGTAAAATTTATGCAACACTGAATGGAAATAAATCTTGTGACATTGCAGAAGCTTAAACAATGCTTAAGTGAATGCGTGCTGTAATCAATTTTTTTTTTGGGGGGGGGGGAGGTGCCTCTCCACAGATCTGACTTGTAACTTGGCCTGGTGGTGTCACCTGCTTGTCTCCATGAAGATATATAAGTGTAATGCCATCCATTGGAAGATTGCAGGCAAAGTAATAATATCTCCATAGAGACAAGCAGGTGGCGGATTCTTTACCTGAAAAGTTACGTAGTGCACATTTAATATCTGAGTTATAATTTTGGTATCTGCTTCACTATAGCTGATCATCTAGATTATCTTGCATTTATATATTTTACTTGTGAGGAGGAATGCATTAACTGGAAAGAATCATTTCATCAGGCAAGAGGATTACTTTAAGATGGATTATGAAATTGCATAATACAGTTTTAGTTTTTAAATGTCTTAATCAGAAATCAAATGAAATATTCAGATGTGAGTTTGATATGGTCCACACAGTCCTGACCTCAATCAGAGCAGGGCCACAGCACATGTATTATACATCACATTTAACAGGGAAAGACGGTGAGCTAACGTAGAGTAATAGCTCCCTCTGGAGTTTAGTCAGCTCTTAGCGCTCTAATAACGCTGAATGAATATGTGTGTTTGCAGTTTTAAAGGAGCTGTATGCAGCCTGCATGCTTAAAGTGTTTAGTTTTTTTAATGTTTCTTTGTTTATCGTACAATCACAGCTGAACCTGTGTTGCCAGAGCCTTAATCTGCAGATAGAGATGCAGGTTTTTCCCTTTCTCAGTATATGGACGTGTGAAAGCTCAGAAACCCCCAGAATGCTACAGAGGCTGCACTAGCACTGATTCATGATTGGCTGCAGGTGCTTGGGTTTATGTAGTGACCATTCAGATCAGAGAGAGGCATTTTAGGTTTTAACAAACTGGATTTCAGCTGTGAAACTGGCAAAACAAATGAGAGACTCATGTGAGGCTCAGTTTGATTTCTGATTGGATAATTGACTTGTACCACAACACCAAATTATAACAGAAACAATTTGTCCATCATGTCCAGTGTTTTTGTAATGAAGAATAAATCAGCTTTACATTTGTTACCAGGACAAACTTTAATATATATATATATATATATATATATATATATATATATATATATATATATATATATATATATATATATATATATATATATATATATATATATATATATATATATATATATATAAAAATATAATATTTTCAAAAGTTTGCAGATAAGTCACAGAGAAAATATGAACATACTGGCCTGATAAATAGTATAACCAGTTTTCATTTTCATATATTTCAGATTCATACAATTGTTTACTTGAGTTAATGTTATGCTCTTTCACAGCCAGCAAGAAACAAGGCGAGCCTCTTATCATCTCAGACATCAAGAAAGGCAGCATGGCACACAGGTATTTATTCATATATTCTTTCATAGAGGCATTAAATGATTAGACACAGATTTCAATGCTAATGCTAACACTCGCTCGTCAGTAAACCATTAACTCTGTAGAATTTTGGAGCCAAAATTATATATATTTGTTGTTCTAGTCCTGGTCTAATCCAGGTATAGTCCAAGCGATGAGACGGCATCTGACAAACTACTTTAAGTGGAAATTTCGTGGGGATCTTTTGTGGTTCACTATGTATGTGTGTGTGTGTGGGGGTGTGTGTGTGTGTGTGTGTGTGTGTGTGTGTGTGTGTGTGTGTGTGTGTGTGTGTGTGTGTGTGTGTGTGTGTGTGTGTGTGTGTACTCAGGCCAGGACTCATTTTCTTTCTTTGGTCCCTTTATCCAGAACAGGGACCCTGGAGCCCGGGGACAAGCTCCTGGCCATAGACAACATCCGTCTGGAAAACTGCTCCAGAGAGGATGCAGAGCAGATCCTACAGCAGTGTGAAGAGCTGGTCAAACTCAAGATCCGCAAGGACGAGGACAACTCCGGTAAGCGTGGGTTTCAGTTGTACATACATTAACACTACCAGTCACAAGTTTGGACACACTTTTTCATTTATTTAATTTCTTTATTTGTATTACTATAGATTCTCACCGAAGGCATCAAACCTATGGATGAACACACATGAAATTTAGAAAACAAAAATCCATCTCACAACTTGCTCTAGATTTTTTTTTTTTTTTTTTAAACAGCCACCCTTTGCTTTGATCACTGCTTTGGACACTTCCATGGCACAAACCGTGGAGTGAAAACCATTTCAGGAGACTTCATCAAGAAGCTCACTGAAAGAAGGTCAAGGGTTTGCAGTGCTGTCAACAAAACAAAGAGTGGAGACTCTAAGGATTTGAATATAAAAAGTAATAAAATATTTAATTTAGTTTTTCTTTGTAACATTATTCCATATATCTTGCATCTTATATTTAATGTCTGCTTATATATCTAAAGTGAAAGAAAGATAGACTGTAGTAAACATAAAGAACAAAGAATGAGAATGAATGAGTGTCCAAACATTTGCCTTGTAGTGTATGTAGTTGCTGTACCGGATTTTCACTCTTTTATCATTTGTCTTCATGTAGACAAAGTTGCAAGTCAGATTTGTGGATATGTGTTTTTCAAGCTATTTTTGAGCAATCAAAATATATGTAATTAAATTGGTTTAATGCCATCCTCTGAAATATTTCTGGTAAAGTAATATCTTCTCCACAGAGACACACAGGTGCCGCATTCATCAGATTATACTATTTTATTTCATTGTCCTCCCAGAGGGGTTGTTACATAATAGTACAAGCTGCAGTGGCTTTGTGTGGCCACTAGGTGCTGCTGTTGTCCATGGTCTGAGATTTGTCCACTCAAATCCTTTACCAGATTATTTAAAATAATGAGTGGATTTTAGCTGTATGTAAATAAGACCTACAGCTAATGTGAAACAGTTGCATTACACAATGTGAACACTCTGGACAAAAGTGTGATTTGACACATCAGATTTAAAGTAAGTATTGAGTATCTGCCACTTCACTGTATATTACAATAACTCAATCACTCAGCTCAGGCTCTTTGATACAAAGGCCCAGGCCCACACTATAATGCACTGATGTTCAGTCAGATGTACCTGGTTAACACATGCATGTGTTGAATAAAATGCTATTTTGGAGTCTCTGAACCGTGAGAATAATTTTCATAAACAAATAGAAAGGACCAGACACAGAGGCAAGGACACGATTTATTTATTTATTTATTTTTAAATGGTGTCATTTGATAAGGTTTAGTGGGTGATGAGCCTTTTTTTCTTTTTAATGAAAAAGTGTGCTCAACACTGCTGGTTTAAACCCTACAATGATGTCTGCTGAAAGGAACTATGACGATTTATCAACTTGAATCATGTTTTGGTGAAATACGTGCAACAGTAGAGTACATAAAAGGCCACTGTAATTTTACAGGTGAGGCACTGAAGTTTAAGTAAAGTCAAGTTTCACTTTTACTGAAATATGTTTTTTTTTAATGTATGTATATATGTAAAAGTTTTTAATTAATAAAATAATTATATATATTTTATGGCCAATTGGTTCCACCATTAGAGGCTTTGGAGAGTTCATAAGCAGATATAGGTACAAGCCTTTACCACCGAAAAACACTATTGTCAAATACAAATATTAAAACTAAAAGATTTTTCTTTTGTTATTATTGTGGTAGTGATAATAATAAGCATTCATTTAAAACTGAACTCAACATTCCTTAAAAATGTTACTTTGTTTTTGTTTGGTCTGTGTGTGGTCACCTATTATTACATCTCTTGGTTTTGTTAAGTGGAAATTCCCCATAAACTCGTTACCGTATTATGTAATCATTGTGAGACCGAGGTTTGACAGATGATTGGCTCCAACAGTCACGTGACCATAGCACTGCCCGTTACCATGGAAACTGTCTCTCTTATCCAAGGAGATGTGATTTTGACCTACTTTAGAGGGATACAGATGTGTGTGTGAGCAGGTGAGAGAGGGGGAGGAGATGAGAAATTTGAAAATGATTCGTCAAATACACAGACAGTGGCCATCTCATAACTCAAACTCCCAAATATCATGTGTCATTGAGCAAGACACTTCACGCATCATGCCTAAGTGGGAATGTGATGTGAGTGTGCGATTGGAGTCAGTTGGAGATGGAAATGGTGCAGATTGGCAGCGACTTCTTGTTTGGGAATTAGCACATAAAAAACAATCACTGATCAGTTTAAAGCAACAAAGTCATGGGTTCGTCTCCCGGATAGCACTCCAGCTAAGGTAGTCCTGAGCAAGCCTGGTTCAAGATTTGGAGATGGGCCCCCACTGCTCCTGACGAATAGGTCAAATGCAATGAAGCGGAATTGAAAACAAAAAACTCTGATGCCGTGTATGAAAAAGCATGTACCTACTGAGTCATTTGAGCTGATCTATTTGAGGGCCTCAGGTGTCTAGTTTTCCACTACCACTTTTAAAAGATACTTAAAGATACGTTCTACAGACTGGGGTCATCTGAAAAGAGCTGCACTAGACAAGGACTAAACCAGGTCTAAAACAAGACTAAACCAGGTCTAAACCAAGACTAAACTACGTCTTAACCAGGATTAAACCAGTACTAAACCAGGTTTAAACCAAGACTAAATCAGGTCTAAACCAAGAGCAAACTAGGTCTAAACCAGGACTAAACCAAGACTAAACCAGGTCTAAACCAGAACTAAACCAGATCTAACCTAGGACTCAGGTCTAACCCATAACCAGGACTAAACCAGGACTAAACCAGGTCTAAACCAGAACTAAACCAGATCTAACCTAGGACTCAGGTCTAACCCATAACCAGGACTAAACCAGGACTAAACCAGGTCTAAACCAGAACTAAACCAGATCTAACCTAGGACTCAGGTCTAACCCATAACCAGGACTAAACCAAGACTAAATCAGGTCTAAACCAAGAGCAAACTAGGTCTAAACCAGGACTAAACCAAGACTAAACCAGGACTAAACCAAGACTAAACCAGGACTAAACCTGGACCAAACCAGGTCTAACTGTAACTAAATCATGACTAAGGAAGCACTGACCACTACTGCCGCTAACCCATGGCCAAGATTAAACCAGGACTAAACCAAGACTCAGGTCTAACCAGAATAAACCAGGACAAAACTAGGACTAAAGCAACTCTAATGAATACTGAATACTTATTATATTGTAATTTGAGAGCTACTGCGACAAAGTGATTTGGATGGTGGTTGAGTGACTAGCTTTCACGCATCACGGTAAGAAGGTTTCTGGTTTGATTCCCAAGCCAACTGGAGTTTGCATGTTTCTGCCTGTGTCTGGTAAATCCCTCCAGCTAAGGTAGTCCTGACCAAACCTATCTCAAGACCTGGTGGGTCATATGGAGACAATAAAGTGAACTTTTTTTTTCATCCTCCAGTCGTCCTGACCATACTCCTGATCACGTGTGTGTTGTTCCCAGATGAGCAAGAGACGTCGGGCAGTATCATCTACACGGTGGAGCTGAAGCGATATGGAGGTCCTCTGGGAATCACCATCTCAGGGACAGAAGAGCCCTTTGACCCCATCACCATATCAGGACTCACCAGGAGAGGACTGGCCGAGAGGTACCATACACGACGATGTTTACTGTATTATAAAGTAAAGTACATTTTTGTGTGGAGGGGTACTGATCATGTTGTGGAGGCTAAAATCTGTACACACGCTGATGTTGATCTGCCCCCTTATTACTAGATCAACAACATGGTTTAAAGATCAGTTAAGGATTAAAATAGGTTAAGATTAGGGTTTAAAATACTGCATACTTTTGAATGTCTATTTCTATATTTGTTACTGTGTATATTTTCAAAGAATGTTCAGTATTTTCTGAAAGAATAAAGGGTTGGGATGAAGTGTGTACAATGTCACATGTTTACAGTAGATAGTCACATGATCAGAGGTGGTTATGTAAAAGTTACACGTTGAGGAGAAGATGACCCAGAATTCTCTCAAATAAAAGGGTTTAGTTATTTACATTTAACCAAGGACAATGATGTTTGGTACGCATCATTTTCAAGGTCTCTAGTAGTGATAAATGCATTTGCAATCACTGCACTTTACTTTGGTCTGAGTGTACGATGGAAAACATGTTGTTGGTCACAATTGTGTAGTGTCGGTGGGATAGAACACTGTACCATTTAAGGCAGTATAAACAGGAGGAGCACACATATTTTTTTGCATATAATAAATGTGTTATGGCCATCTCAACTTTGAGAATATGTTTAACTCCACTCTAAAGGAAGCTCAGGTTGAGTGGAGGTGATGGCCTTGTCAAGTCCTGGAAGGAATCATCCCTAAAAATTAAAACTATCCTCATTGTTATTGATTGGCCTGATATAGACTGTCCAGGGGGAGATGTCCAGCAGGTTGTTCAATAAACCATAGTGACCTGGAGTCAGGTGAGGACACCACTAGCCCCACCCCCTCTCCAGTACCTTCAGCTACTGAAAAGCAAAGGTTGCCTAGCTGCTACAGGAACAAGTCTGAAGAACATCTAAGATTGTGTAGCTGCATGAGAGACAAGTCTGAGGAACATCCATAGAAGAACCTATAGAGAGTAATGTGAAGAACATCTAGTGTCTTCTGGGACAAGTTCAAAGCCCATCAAAGGTCCTCTAGCTGCTACAGTTAAAGTCTGAAGTACATCCAAGGTTCTGTCAGAAATGATTATGCCCCACCTGCTCCTATAAATATATAAGTTAGGACAGCATCTTCCTCATTTTAAATAATAATACTAATTGAATAATTGCACTGTATTATATAAATTGCAAAATCTGTCGGAAACAATACTTTCTTAACATGCAAAATGTTTTTAAAATAAATGTGCTTACGATCTCAGTGACTAAAGCAAAAATAGAGTTTTAATGTTCACGTGAACTTGATCAAGTATCTCTGTGTATTTTAAAGTTCTCAAAACCTATGCACATTTTTATTGCAGTATTTAGAGCTTTTTCAGGTAAACACACTTATTTTAATAGACCTTGTTTAATACGTCATTCATTTTGAATAGAACCAGTAGAGGAACGATTGAAAACACACATTTCTAAGACATGTATGAATGTATTTGCTGTAGTATTTACACTTTATATCAGAAAGATCCTGCAGCATTTTGTCACCAGAGGGGCGTTATCTAATTGTATCAAAATAATCCATAATAGTATTTAAAAGTACCACATCAAATATCACTGACTCACCAAAACTATTTCACTTAACATATTATTTGTTTTGGTTTTTGCTTTACACCTTCATCCATGCCCTGTATTTTCCTGCATTGGAATTTAAAAAAAATACCTGTGTGTTTGACACGCAGAGCCATGTGATGTGGAGGCCTGTGATCTTGACCTACTTGAGCCTGAGTTAAAATAGAAAGAGCCGACCCGAGCCAGAGGACACAAAGGACACAGCACACACTACACTACATTACACTGCCTATGTGTGAGATAAGAGGCTAATGTTAGGACATACGATAGGGCTGTTTTATGTGAATACAGACAGAGATAACACTGCTGTCTACAGGATCACAGGTGTACTGTTGTATCATATTTACACTGGCACGACCTTGTGCAAAGAGCAAGTCATTACACACATTACCCTAAGTGACCATACTGTGAACTTATCGCAGTTCACTGTAACATTTGAAAGACCTGTATGTAGTCCATGCTCTGTTTAAAGGGCCCATAATACACTGTTTTCTGATCTGTGTTATAATGCTGTTTCTAATGTTTTGTTTCATTCACACATGTTTAACACACAAATCCTGCATATTTAAGTTGAGTTTTTCTCTCAAATGGAAAACACTCTGTTGCACCTTGTGATGTCATGTGGTAATACAGGAAGTGCTCCACTGTGTTTCTAAACTCTATACACTTTCACTAAAATCATTTGAATAATTTCAGTCCTGGAACTGCCAATCTCTACTGACTAAAAGGTAAAAGGAGCTGTTAACTTAAAAACTACCACTACATGACATCACAAGGTGGAATAGAGCATTTTGAGCTTTGGAGATGTAGACAGACTAATAATAAAGGATTAATATTTATGCGTGAATGAAACAAAACACAACTCCAGATATGATTTTGATTATAACATGGTTTAGCCTCTCAGTAAATGGACAGAACCTCCAGAATTCACTCACTGAGCTACAGAGGCTGCACTAGCACTGACTCAGAATTGGCTACAGGTGCTGGGATTTATACTAACTGGATTTCAGCATTGAAATTGGCAACTCAAATGAACACAGCAACAATGAAATCAGCATTACAACAGTGACCAGTAAGAACCATATTTGATTTGAACATATTTACATTATATCTAGGGACACAGGCAGGTCAAGTTTATGAAATTTAACATCTAAATATTTTTTGTGCTACAAACACAAATCATCATGATCGTATATAATTATCAGTTATCTACACATTATTACACATTACATTTATTCATGACCAAATATATATTATATATAGTCTAGAGTGGAGTGATATAGTGTTTGAATTATGGTATTCAGTGGTGATGGTGTAGTTTTAGTATGCTCACATAATACTATTGTTTGGTCATTTCCGTAATTATGCAAAATGAAAGGAAAATACAAAAAAAAAAAAAAAAAAAAAAAGGTTTTCTAATTTAAACATCCCCTTTTTATTTTACTTCATCCAAGTTTTTATTTTTAAATATGTTCATTCTGTTCCAGGACGGGAGCGATCCATGTGGGAGACCGGATCCTCGCCATCAACAGTGTGAGTCTGAAGGGCAAACCTCTGAGTGAAGCCATCCACCTGCTGCAGATGGCGGGAGAGACCGTCACGCTCAAGATCAAGAAGCAGCTCCACAGTAAGGAAGAATACATAAACACGGAACTGTTCCCAAACTTTGGTACATGGACCATCACAACACAGCTATTTATTTGGATTTATTCTTTATTTCAGACAAATATTATTTGGTTCATAGTTACAAAAGAAGGGACAGTATACAAACATATAGTTTATACAACTGTAAGAGCTGTATGAATGGTTCTGAAACTATGTTTCAGGGACCACCATAACACATTTATATACATCTATGATAACTGTGGTTTAAAGGAATGATGTGTGGTACAAGGTCCACTGAAACACATCTGTATAGATCTATAAGAACTGTAGTTTAATGAAATGGTTCTGGTACAAGGACCACCACGACACATCCATAACAACTGTAGTGTGGAGAAAAGGTTCTCAAACTACAGTAAAAGGTCCACTGGCAACACCGACACTCTTTGCTCCACAATTTCATGCTTCATGAATTCACTTGTCACACTCTGTAGTGTTAAATGAACTCTATGTAAGATTATGATTTTAAATTCCATAAATCTATGTGTGTTCCCAGATATGAGGTGAACATGCTCAAATCAAATATTTCCTTCTGGTAACAACTGTAATCCTGATTTATTCTTCATTACAAAAACACTGGACATGAGGGACAAGTTATTTATGTCATAATTTGTTTTTGTTTCTCAAGATGATTGCATAGCCTCACATAAGTCTCTCTTTAGGAGAAATTTTCACCTTTTTCATTTTCACCTCTTTCACCTGTGGTCTGTGGACAGGTGGATGTATCAATGTCCAGAATCTAAAAGTAGATGGACACATGACCATATCACCATACATTATCCTTATCATATGTCGTATAAGGCAAATTCAATGCCTGTTCTAGAGCTGTTGAGTCCAGTGTCGACTGCACCATGTATTTTGTCTTAAAATATTTATGAGTGTCACACTACACAATGTGAGAAATTTTAAATCAGTAGGAAGCGCACATGCACACTGTGATGATTCACACCATCATTCATGGCTACAGCCAGTTTATCTGAGCCAATATCAGGCGGCATGTGGCATAGTCATATGTGTGTCCAGCTGAAGCGGTTAGCTGAGTCTAGCGCAAAATGTTAGCTGTGTTTGTCTACTTGTAAAAGTTAGTACATTAAATGGGAAGGATCAAGGCTGAGCTCCCGGCTTCAGTCTGCCTAAAAGATTATGAATATTTGGCTCCACAATTTCCGTATAGACTAAACTTTTCTATCATACATTTATTCAGTTTCACTGTAAAACTGGGAAGGGTATATTAATATAAGTAACTTGGCTGCCTGTAAGTTACAGTTGTACAGTATTTTGTAGCAACAATAACTATACTTTACGGTAAGTGGAAGATATGGATATGGAAGATAATTGTTTTTATGTAAACTTACGGCAAGATGCTGTTTATAATTTTCTTGGTAAATTACTGTATTTTCATAGCACAATCGTACATATACTGTTCAAATGCTGTCTGTTATTAGAATATGCAAAACCTTTCCCCATACAAACCAAAAATGCACAGAAGCAGACATTTCAAGCCAAAATCTATTTATTAAAACAGCCAACAGGTGTAATGAGTCATATCTCACAGATCATGTGCAGGTACATCTCCACAGGTGGGATCCATGGGTGAAGTCTTTAGGTCATTCTGCTGCCTCTTTACTCTTCATGTGGTGCTCCTCTTGACAGTGATGTAGCTGACCTAAAACACACAAAAACAAGGCAATAGGTAATTAGTCACATTAATGTAATAATTTTATGAACAGATAAATGCGTGTAATGATTTACTTGACATCCAAATATCAGTCATTTTAACGTCTGGGATGAAACCTCTACCTCTGGATTGCGTGGAGAGCTGCATCAGGCTCCGGATGAACTTGTGTGAGAGCAAAAACACACTGTGCTTCATTCAAACAGCCAGAGATCGTACAATCCTGATGTGGTCACTCAAAAGGAGAATATAGAAACTCAACAAATTAAAAGAGTAGTGTTACTACCATTCATGATGCACATTTAAGTGCATCATAAGCATGTTCTTACAGCTCAAAGTCCATCATGGTGTGTACTCCGCCCCATGCATTGGCAGACACCAGACAGAAACCACCTGAAATGAGCACTGATAGAAAGTTAGCTTTATCTCACAGCTAAAAGCCAGCGCTAGTTTGTGAAATACCCTTAAATGAAGACAAATGAGGGACAGTTCATATTGACTGGGACAGAGCTTCAGACGTAGCTGTTCCTGCTCTTCTTCATGCTCCTCTTCCTCTCATGGGGACCTGTCTGTGTGTCAGGAGCAGAGAGAGGGCAGGAGGGACACCTATATACTGCCCCTAAATGAACAAAATATCATTCAAATACAGTCCTACAAACCACACAGTCAGTTTACATTAGCCAACAGGCCGACTGCACATGTGTTTGTTCACATGTGTTTGTTCACTGAAGTAACATAAAGTAGAGCAGAGGTGACAGCAGAGCTCTGGACAGACTACAGCACGTGCATGGGAATAAACAACCAAACAACACCAGTCTATTTGAACAAAACCAATACATGAAGATATTGCCTCAATTGTAATTTGCACTCATTTGCAATCTCAGGAATTCAAGAGCCAAAGATGCATTCGGCTTAGACACCATTAAAAAAAAATCCCACAAGCATTCACTAATTATGCCAATCACAAATATTATCTATAAGTCTCTTCAAGAATGTCCTGGAAGGATGGAATCATTCAAACATGGGGACCCCACTGAAATGAATAACTATGCCGTGAGTGTGTTGTGTGTATAGTGGCTTTAATCTTTAAATGTTTATATTTGTAAATGTTCATTAATATGTGCTATCCCTTTATCAATAAATAAAATAAGAAAATAAGAAATAATAATTCAGATTTGAACATTTGAAGTCACAGAGTCATAGAGGCTGCTGTGTTTGATCTGGTGGTGACTCAGAGGAGGCAGGTTCAAAAGTTTACAAATTCCACAGTAAAAAATTCCATCGTTCCACATTTAACTACTGTGTCTGGTATAAAAAGCAGGTAGACTGTTATGTGTGAAATAAAATATCTCCAAAAATGTCCAAAAATGATAAAACTATGGCTAAAAAGTCTGCAGTGAGGGCTAATTTGGAAGTACAGTTAAAATACTGCTGTCACTTGATATTGCTCATTTTTCTTTTGCAGTATACTTCCGAATAATCACGGTAATGCCTCTTTTTCTCCCAAAATACATTGCAGTTTACGGTACAGTACAGTTACTATAGCAGCAATAAAATACTGTTGGAATTTGCCGTTCATTTACAGAATCTTACAGTGTGAATATATTTTTGATTTTTTGTTTTTTTATTACCAAACAAATACCAGCATTCTTACTGTGAGTGAGCTCGCCTCTCCACAGACCTGTAACTCAGCCTGGTGGCATTTCTTGCTTCTTTACTTGGAAAAAACTTGGGATTCTGTGGAACATTCTAGACAAAACACTAACATTGCCATGGAGACAAGCAGTTGCATAAACTTCACCTTCACCTTAAGTTACACAGTGCCTGTTCAACTTCATATTAAAAATCACATATTAGAGTGATACTTTTACACGAGAGGTAGATCGCCCAAATACTTTTTAACTCTTCCTTCAGTCATTTCTATATATTGAATGAACGGTCCCCTTACTTTACCCCTACCCTCCCCGCCTCTGCTCAATACTCAGTCCTGGCTTATGTGCACGTACATTATAGCAGGATGCCACGGTCACAGTTGTCTTCATCACATGGCGGTATAATAATAATAGATAGCAGCTGCTTTATCTCCATGTGACCTCCTCTCATGACTAACATTGTGGTGTGGAAGGATTGTCAATCTGGAAACTGGGACCAAAATAAATATGAGAATGTGCCTTGTCTCCCACTGTTCCGACTTGCCCTTATAAGCTATTACATTTCGTTCCAGTGGTGTCATATTGATGATTTGCGGTCATTAGCACATCATTAAAGCGGCATTATGCAACTTTTATGGAGAAGAGTAACGTACCTGCTCGTCCCTGTAGAGGTGTCATCGCGTTGCCTGGAATGTTCCACAGTACGACATTAAACTCGTCTAGCAAATGGAGCCTACCTGGACGACTGAGGGATGTTAAACTTGTCTGTCTTCTCTTCTCTTGTCTAACTTCTCAGGCTACGTCACAGGTCGGATTTGTGGAGATAAGAGCCCGTTTATAGTAAAGATACGTGTTTGTTAAAGGTAATATAAACACTTGTAAGCTAATACATGCTAGACAGATCCATTTAACGCCATACTGTGGAATATTCTGGGCAAAGCAATGACATCTCCATGGAAACACGCAGGTGGCATACCCTCCACCAAAAAGTTACTTAGGGAAACTGTAAAAGAGACATATGCGAAATAGATTTATATCAGCTTTTAGCCATAATAGTTTTCCTTCATCATTATTGGTTTTCAACTGAAATCATTCATGTTTGAATAATCTTGTCGTAAATGCTCAGAAAATAAATGCTTTTGCACATTTCACCTAGCCCCGCCCCCCACAGCTTTGGTCTTACGTGAAAAATTCTGAGTCTGGGGCATATGCAAATGTTGCAAAATGTTGTTGCAGATGTTGTTACCTCATAAAAATCATACCTGGAGTTGTGTTTTGCTTCAGTTATCTTTTATTATTAGTCTCCAAAGCTTCGTTCCACCTTGTGATGTCATGAAGTGGTAGTTAACAGTTACCTTTTACTTTGGTTTAGTAAAGATTGGAAACTCCAGGGCTGAAATTATCCAAATGATTCTAGTGAAGCTGTATGGAGTTTAAAAACACAGTGGAGCACTTCCTGTATTACCATATGGCATCACAAGGAGTGTTTTCTGTTTGAGAGAAGTCAGGAGTATGCAAGATTTGTGAGTTAAACATGTGTGACTGAAACAAAACACAACTCTAGGTATGTTTGTGATGCGGAAACAACACTATATAAAAGATCAAAACATAGCGTAACATGGGTTTTTTAATGTAGTTTTTTTTCTCTGATGGTCGCTTTAACAAATCACACAAAATTTGGCATATTTTTACTTCGGATGCCTTTTCTTTCATACCAGTCATTACAAGTCTACTATCCCCTGTGTGTTTCAGATCTTGATGAGAGGAAGGACTCCCGCTCTGAGATGGGGGACACCACAGAGAATGAGCTGAGTGACCCTGAGGATGACCTGACCGACAGCCAGAACACCAACAAACTGTCCCCCATGTACTCCACCGCTGTGCCCAGTGTAGACTCCACCACCGTCCCCAGCGTGGACTCAGCCATGGACTCGTGGGACGGGTCGGGACTGGACCAGGTCTTCAGCAGCCAGGGTGAGAAGATAGATAGATGTATGCTGTATAGTGTTGTCATGATATTTAAATTTCGATGCTAAGGAATCGACTCGATACTCATTAACAATTCTGATAACACTCTTTCTTTAAACAATAGAAGATACATAGTGGTCCATGGGTCTATACTAATCGATGTGGCTTATACTTGTTCTGATACAGCTGATATAAGACATAGCTAGTGATCATGGGCGCGCTTCCGGTTCCATCGACTCTGGCTCCATTTCACTTTACATTTCGCTTTTGAGTCCGTAAATCAAGATATGAACATTAATAACAGACGAATCAGGCACATTCTTTCCTTGAGGTAGTGTTAGCAACAGGTTTGATTGACATCGTTGCTTAGAGCCTGCCCAAACCAGCGGAAAGGGCGGAAAGGGCGTTACCTTCAACAGCCTCGCTCCAGATTGGCTATTTCGTTGCTATGATACTAGCGGTCAGAATTCCAAATATGCAGCTTAACTCCAGATTTGCCGCTATAACTGGTAGCCTCGATGAGCTTCATTTGACTGGAGTCGAACACTATGGATGACGTCACACTCACTTAGTCCACTTCTTTATACAGTCCATGGATACATCTCAATATCCTGTGACTTTTTTAATATTGATACCTGCCTAAATTTAGTTTTGATACTAGTTTAAGTATCGTTTAGTATCTGATCTACTTTCTATCTACTTTTAACAACCCTAATACTGTATGTATTACTGTGTCATACATTTGGGATTGTTACATTATACGTAAAGTTCAATGAGAGAGTGTTAAGGATTCATGGATACAAACAGAACAAATGACTTTTCTTTTTTTTTTTCACTTACTCGTACATTGACTAGGGCTGCAAGATCACAGTTAAATCAAAATCACAATTTGGATGGACACAATTAGCAAATTAGCAAAAATAGCATCATTTTCTCCACAAAATCAGCTCTGTACAAACATGTTCTGAAAATGTGATTCTTGTTGTTAGTTTGCCAGTTCATATTCTAAAATCGCTGTTTTATTTGTATTTTTTATTATATTTTCCCAAAATTTTTCCACCCTAATACTGAGAACTGAAATGCTCAACAGAAAGTTATTTATTACATTGAATCCTTCAAGGCTGCCCTTTGTCACTGGTGGTGTTCATTATTTTATAGACAGCGTTTCCAGCAGCAACCAGAGGCCAGAAGAGATTATATCTCTGCTGATGATCTCATAATGGCTACTTCGAGCTTTTCATTTCCTCTTGGGGATAAACAAAGCGATTGAATTTAACTGAGCAAGCACTGCAGTGTCCAAGGCCAGAGTTTACAACTGGAAAGTGGAGGAGTTCAAGTATTCTGCGGATGGAGCGTGAGAATGACAGGCAGATCGGAAGCAACTAAGTCAAAAGGCAAAACTCTTCATTTAAAGTGGGACACCTAAACCCCGCCCACAACCGGATTTCAAATAGAGCTACTAAACTGGAGTACCTAGAGGACTAAAGAAAAGAGTGAGGGGTAAGGAGGAGTGGGGTCTGGTCATATGAGGAACAGTGTGATTGGTCTAACAGGTACCCACACGTCAACTTATTTGTAATCAGAAACACCTGGCTGCAATCAGTGCAGTCCTGTGTGATGTCATGTAGTACTTGAAATTGCCAAGGCTCCAAAAATTGACTAGGAACAGTAGATGATACACAGTTTAGTAGCAAACATGGTTGTATCAAGAGGAGCCATCTAAGACTTGCACATCTCTCTCACCTGAGGATTGCACATAATATTTGGAGAATACAAATCCAAGATATTCCCATCCTGATCCCACAGATTTCCTTATTTGGATTCAAGGATGGGTCAAATGCAGCGGGCACATACACTCAGGTACAATAAAGTACATTCCCTTCCACAAAAAAATGAATGTTTTTCTTCTGTTGACACACAGGTACATATAACCAGCAGGGGGCAGGAATCGCCCTCCATCCTCACGAATGGCGCAGCGCTAAACAGAGCCGCGGTAACACACCCCCTCCTGGACGAAGGAAGAACTACCCTTTCAGTGACGGAGGCTTCAGTGAAGATGACTGGGACAAAGCTCCAGGGTACAGCTTTATTTACTGTTTAAAAGTGCTTGGTCAACATCTGGGTGTCATACCGTGAGCTCTCTGAATAATCCTAGAGCTGCTTGATTGAGCACTTTAATCTGAGGGTCTTAACCCGGATTAGCACTAATCAATGACGGCTGTGCATTCACAATAATTACATCCCACATGCAAATGCCACTGTAATCCCCAACAACACTTCTTCTGGATTTAAACCACACGTGAACTCTTGAGAATCCAATGTTTCAGTGTTTAAAAAAGTTATCTTTATCATTTTGTTTAAAGGTGCACTATGTAACTTTTCTGGTGGAGGGTATGCCAGCTGCTTGTTTCCATGGAGACATTATTGTGCTTTTCCCTGGAATATTCTACAGCATTAAACTAATATAGCTTGCATATTCAATTATAGTACAACTGTTTTAATTGCTAAAAAAATACCTTGAAAGCCATGCATTCTTACTGTGAGCGGGTTCGCCTCTCCCCATATCTGACCCGTAAAGTGGCTCGGTAGTGTAACCTGCTTGTCTCTGTGGGCATAGATATGTTTAATGCCATACTGTGGAACATTACAGGCAAAGCAAAATCATGGAGACAAGCTGCTGGCGAACCCCCACTCAAATTAGTTAGTATGAATGTGTTGTGTGGGTTAGTGTTGGTGGCGGTCAGTGGAGCCAATGGCGCAGATAGGCAGGCTCACTTCTGTCAGTCTACCCCAGGGCAGCTACGGCTACTATAGCAGTTCCCAATCACTGAGCCAATAATGCACAAAATTGCACTTTAGGCGTCCGAAAGTCACATTATAAATTCACTACATGATTATGAGTATTAGTTACATAGTGCATCTTTTATTGTCCTGCAAAAAAGTGCTGGAATAGGTTTAAATAGTAAAGCCCCGGGTTGTGGGTGCTCTCTCCCATTAGCATATGCAGTTTGTTGTGTCCTTTGGCAAGACACACACCTTCCCTCCAGTGTGAACAGTTTATGAATGTGGGTTGGTACTTTTGTTTTGCGGGGACCAAAAATGAAATTCCCACAAGGCAGATCTTCAACACAGTTTAAACATATGGGTTAAATTAGGCTAATGTTAGGGTTTAGGTTTTGTGTAAGCATGAAGTAACTATGTTTTTATCACTTAGCAACTAAAGAAATTACAATCTGTAAGCTAAAATTATAAGTAGGTTTATTTTCTGTTCCAGCGATTACCATAAAAAACATAGGCACGAGCTCTCTTCAGGCAGTTTTAATAAGCCTATAAACAATAGTCGTTCACCGCAGTATCACAGTGAACTCAATTTAACCACTGACACTATCTAGTGATGGAGTATGGAGTAAAACACAAAAGAGCACGTCTTGAACAAGAGCTCATCAGGTGGACCAGAACATGTTGAACCCTCTGGAATAAGACAAACTCATTATATAACATTGCTCTAACACGCATGAATGAAACAAAACACAATTCTCTGTATGTTAGTCATAATGAGGCAAAATAATAACATGGTCAAGATCTCCAAAAAATCCATTCGCACAACATGGACTCTTCTATGTGTGTCTTAGTATTTCCTCCATAACATAGCGAGCGTTTTGGCCTATAAGGTGTGTGTGAATGCCCCAGTGTCAGTGCTGAGTAATGACGAGGTTAAGCCTATACTAGCACTGCCGTTACGTAACACACACGAGCCCAGAGGAGCCCTGCAAATGGACGCTGCCTATCCCGTCGCCATGTGCGTGTTCACCATTAGTCATGATCAGGCTCAGAAGAGAAGAAACGACTGGACATCTTAAGGATTTAATGCGCGGAAATGAGCGTGTAACTATACGCATTTACTCTAGTACTTTTTTTTTCATAGTTTTCCGCATTTGTTCTTCCAAATTCATCAAGGGTCCTATATTACACAAAATTGACTCTTGAGAACTTTAAGCCATGTTATAATGTTGTTACGTCATCAAAAACATACATGGAGTTGTGTTTTGTTTCATTCACACATGTTTAAATATCCCTTTATTATTAGTCTGTCTACATCTCCAAACCTGAAAATGCTCTGTTCCACCTTATGATGTCATGTCAAGTGGTAGTTTTCAAGTTAATAGCTACCTTTTATCTTTAGTTCTGTAGAGATTGGCAATTGGCAGAGCTGAAATTATCCAAATGATTCAAGTGACTATGTATGGAGTTTTAAAACACAGTGGAGCACTTCTTGTTTTATCACATGACATCACAAGGTGGAACAGAGCATTATGATCTTTAGAGATGTAGACAGACTAATGAGAAATGGTTACTCAAATATCTGAGTGAAACAAAACACAACTCCAGGTATGTTTTCGAGGAGGTAACATACATGAGAAAATAACATTATATGGGCTCTCTAACCCTAACTTCAAATTTTAAATCAGCAACAGTAACTCTTATTTAGTAGTGGCAATAAATTATTTGAGTCATTTCAGGAACTTTGTAATTCTGCTTATAGAAGTAAGTAAGTAAGTACAGTTAGTAGAAGTAAGTCATGATGACATAACTTACTTTCAGGGTACATTTTTACAAAAAGATCATGTCATGAAGGAAAAAAAATTGAGCGCATGCCCTTTTTGTTGTTTCTCTGTAGCTTCATTAACCCTCCTGATGGACTGATGGTGGACCCTGAGGACAGCTTCTGGTGCCAGGCTCTGGAGGACTTGGAGACATGTGGACAGTCTGAGCTGCTGCGAGAGATAGAGGTCCAGGAAAAAGTTTCTATTCAAAACACCCTCAGCGCTTTATTAAAAGCCCAATTTACAACTGCTTTGTCTTTTTCAGTGTAGTTATCCATTACACTGGAAAATATAGGCTTTATTCATGAATACAGGAAACCAATTTCCTTGGGAAATAGTAGTGAGTCCCTTGAAATTAGTTAACTCTTCAAAACATTCATTTTTTTTATGATTTAAAAGCTATATGAATTATAACTCATGCAGTGTAGTGAGTCCAGTCTCTTCAAATGCTATTATATTTGCACATTAAACTCTCCATATCCATAGCAGTCACCTGTCTCTGGTAAATCATGACTTACACATTTTCTTTCCCATAGGCGTCCATAATGACAGGCTCAGCCATCAGTTTAGGAGTAGAGGGGAACAAGCCTCCACCTGAGCCTCTGCTGAGCCACACCAGGATGAGCCCTCTGAGGAGGAACTCTCTGCTGCATCAGGGGGCCCTACTGCACCTGCACGACCAGGCCCACCTGCTCCAGGAGGACCAGCTGCATCAAGGCAAGACAACAGCAGCACTTCAACAGCACAGTTACTATTACAATAACCCCCCACCCCTGCAAAAACGTTGCACTGTGCACCATGAAACTTTATTCAAGCAGATAAATCATTATTAAAATTAAAATAATAAACAAGACTTTTCATTTAAATGTTTAGGCTTGTTATGCATCAAAACTTGATGATGTTTATAATGTTTCAACTCAATATAAAATCATTATCCTTCAGTTTAAAGATTAATCAAAAGATTAACTATGCATTTCCCTTATAGATGGCTTGCTCGCGGACCCTCTGTACCTGCATGAAGGGCTGCTCCACCAGGGGGCCCACCTGCGTCAGGAGGCCCAATCTCCACTGCACTTCCAGGACCCCAAAGCCAAGGCGTCTCTCCGAGTGTCGGAGCGCACCTGGGAATCCCGCAGGATCAAAGAGGAGATGCAGGGGATCATCTCTCCCACACCGCTCGAGCTGCACAAAGTCAGTGCCATTTTATCTGGCTTCAGTCTCTAAACTAGGGCTTTTTATTTTCTGTACTTTACACATCTAATATTGCAGTTTATGAAAACATGCTAAAGGTTCTATGTTATGCACTACATTTAAACTCATTCTGACATGTAAGCAAATGTATGTTTTATCATTCAGATGTGTAGAAAGCTGTAGCAAGTCATTTGTTTTGTGTTCATAAAATGGCAAAAAGCTACACTGAAATGTGGATTCAAAACAGTAGCTGAACTGTTCAGTGCTATATTTTTGAAAACCCTTCCTTCTATAACTGACTTTTGTGGTAGGTAAAGGTCGCACATCTCTGCTCCAGTGCTTCCCTGAGTTGGTGGACATCAGTGATGGCTGATGGTCTTTCAAATAGGGGAAGCTCATGATATTTTTTTTATTTTTACATTATGGTACAGGGCTCATTCTTTTGCCTTGACCAAGTCATTTTCCTGTCTAATGAGCACTAAGCACTAAACAGGTCTAAATGAGGCCAAGATGATTCCAGGACTGATAGTGATAGGTTAGTGGGTCTAATTTTCAAATGGACAAACCTTAAACTTTCTAAACAATTTACTATATGTCCATTTGCTACAACTAATAAGAGAAATGTTGAATCTACCACTCTGCCTTACAGTGGTCATAATGTTATGGCTGATTTCCCTCTCTTTCACCCTCTGTAGGTGACAGTGATAAAGGACCCGGAGAGCGATGACTTTGGCTTCAGTGTGTCTGACGGCTTTTTGGAGAAGGGAGTTTACGTAAACATGATCCGAGAGGACGGGCCAGCGGACAGGTCGGGACTCAGACCGTACGACCGCATACTACAGGTGAGAATGGGGTGCATAGCTCTCCTCGGCAATAAGGTGCTTTATTAAAACTAATACAAGTGTAGTTAATATAAAGTGGTACTGTCAAAATGATGCCAAATTTAATATAGAATTGCAATAAAAGTACAGACCACCTATATCTCGCACACGATCACTCATGGCTACAACCAAACTGCTCCGTCTGGTAATGTCTCCTTAATTAGCTGAGGCTAGCACTACATGCTAGTGTTTCTGCATTTGTAAAGGTTAGCAAATGAAAGGGAATCAGGGAGGGATGGTCTGACTCTTCTGCTGTTACTGAGGAGCGCTTGTGTTTACTGTTGGTTACATTTCTGACAAAGACTGGTCGCAGACACAGTGAGAGGAGGGCTCACTCTACACAAGACTCCATAATATCAGACATGTTTGATCTCAGTCGCAGCTCATCTTTGGTCGTACGACGGGTCTATATGTAATCTTTGTCCCAGTCTCACTCTAAGACCTACGACCATAGACTGTATAAAGAAGTGGACTAAGTGAATGTGACCCATAGTGTTCGAGTTCAGTCAAATGAAACCATCGAGGCTAGCAGTTACAG
Source organism: Periophthalmus magnuspinnatus (assembly GCF_009829125.3). Lineage (NCBI taxonomy): Eukaryota > Metazoa > Chordata > Actinopteri > Gobiiformes > Gobiidae > Periophthalmus > Periophthalmus magnuspinnatus. The sequence goes on from NC_047130.1 coordinate 9,983,404, forward strand.
GGCAAAGTTCTATATTAGGAATTCTGACTACGAGTATCATCAGCAACCAAAGAGCCAATCTGGAGTGAGGCTGTTGAAGGTAATGACCCCTCCCACCCACATCACTGGTTTAGCAGGGAGCAGGCCCTAGCAACGCTGTCAATCAAAGCTGTTGCTAACACCAGCAGGAGTGACCTCGGGGAAAGGTGTCGCCTGATTTGTCTGTTATTAATGTTTGCATCTTGATTCACGGACACAACAGTGAAATAAAAATACCAGGATCATGTAGAACGGGTTAATAGGTACATTTCAAGACCAAAATGATGAGGCTCACTGCAGCAGTTACAGACAGGGGTGACAATTTTTCAATGTAAAGTGAATTGGAGCCAGAGTCGATGGAGCCAGAAGCGAGCACATGCTCACTTCCTATTTGGAACATGGCGGCTAGCAGATTAGCTATGCCCATTTATATATACAGTCTATGCCTACAACCCACAAAACCTTTTAGCTACGACTCAAGATATTCCCCATGATCATAACTTGGCCAAAATCCTGCAGTGGACACCCAGTTTAAGATTGAAAATCCTGTACCTGTGTTTGCAGGTAAACCACGTGAGAACTCGTGACTTTGACTGTTGTCTGGCTGTTCCTCTCATCACTGAGGCTGGAGACAGACTGGAGCTGGTCATCAGCAGAAACCCCATGAGCTGTGACGACCGAGAGGACAATAACAACACTCTACAGCGCCCCCTAGACCTGTAACACTGCACCCACAACACCACAACCACATCTGCAATAACAAGACTTCAACTCTCCAACTGCATGCTCCAACCGCCGCCCCCTGCTGTTCAAACTTCTGTATCGATATGGGAAGATAAAAGAGGAGAGGGGAGATGGTTTGGGCAGGAGAAAGGACAATTTTTTGAACTTGGCACTTTATAAGACATTCCATAAAATCAACTTTTTTTAGGTTTCGACCATGTTATAATGTTGTTTATTTATTTTAAGTTTATTTTGGCACTGAGTTTCTTCGTAGTCTAGTCTGTCCATAGCCCCGCCTAAATTAAAATGCGCATTAATCATTAAGCCATTTACATCCAGTCTTCTCCATCATTTCCTGTAAAAAGCTGTTCACTCTTCATTAACACTTTAGTGAGATTATATTTTAAAACACATGGAAATCTAATCTCTTTTAGTCCCATGACAACATTCAAAATTTCAAGCATTATGTAGCATTCATTCATTTCTCGTTTACTTAATTCCTCACATTATAACTCTAATTCTAATATTGTAAGACAACATTAAAGAAGGCATATCTCACAATTTTACTATGTAGACTTTTCCACATATTTGGCAACAATGACACATTTGTGTGAGACTATGCCTTTGAACCATAGGGCAACTAGTTTGATCCTCAGTCAGGGTGTTTTTTTGCCACTAAACCAGAACAAGACCAGTACTAAACCAAAAGAAGAAGAAGCCTGGAGGAGTAAACCAGGTCTACATCACAACTAAACTAATTCCAAACGAGGACTAAACCAACCAACCATGAGTCTGAATGCAAAAATAGTAACTGTGCTTAGCAATAATCTCCTTTCAGTGTTTTAAAGGTGCACTAGGTGACTTTTCTTTGTGGAGGATTCACCACCTGCTTGTCTCCATGGAGATGTTGTTGGTATGCCTGAAATGCTTTACAATATGCCATACTTTGGAACATTCTAAGTTAATTAATACAGTAACCCTGGAGACAAGCAAGTCCCTCCATCACTCCTGCTAATGTTAATGATGAGCTGAGTCTTATGATGTAACTGTAATGACATGTGTATTTTTAGTTTGTTCACCTGCCCACGGACTGCAGATGGAAAGTATCAGCAGCTAAATCTAGTACAAATAATCTTTTCTTTTGTAAGATTAATATATTTGTACATGGTCTTTGACAAATAAGGAAAGAAAGAAAGAAAAGCCACACAGTGCACCTTTAAGTTCAATCTCTGGCAACACCAATTTGTCAAAAACCTCTCCCTGCAATTCTGTATAAAAAAAAAAAAAATCTACATCCTAAAAAGTCCGCCCTGTTCCCTGTACCATACAATTATTTGTGGATTAGCCGCTCCCTCCCACTGCTCCCTTACGAAGCCCCCTCTGTAGAACATTCTGTCCAGGTGGAACCGTAGCGTTCAGAGGCGGAGGAGGGCAGGTTTTCACTCAGAGATGTGACCAGGTGGACTGAATGGGTTAAAATAAATGTGGGTGGAACATTAGAAATACTGGCTTTTGTGCTTAGAGGGATCAGAACACAGAGAACAATTGACTTCTCTGTCTCGCATCTCGCTGGGTTACATAATACGGTGCAGCTGACAACAGTAATGTGCTGTGAAAATCAAAAAATGCCATTGCAATATCCAACAAACTGTAAAAATGAAAAATATTGTGGTATCGGTTTTGAAAATACGTGAGATAGTGGTTTTAAAATGATAGCGATTGAGTTTCATCTTGTGGTAGTCAGGAGTACTCTGGCTAGACCTGATTCAAATCTAGTTTAGATCTGATTTGGTCATAGTTTTTGTAATAATTAATTGGAATTACTCTTGGTTTATAACTGGTTTAATATTGGGGTAGTGGGTTGGTGTAATGCAGCACAGAAGCCTAAAACAGTCAGTATATATGTGTATATATAAGGTTGGGGCAAGCACACCACCTTGGGGTACAGATAGGACTGTTTTGTTTTTATTTGCTTTTTTTTTTTTTAAGAATTTATATTTGGAGTTAGTCTCGATATAGTTTGGATATTTAAGCCTTTTTAAGTTGGTTCCAATATTTCAATTAATTAGACCAGATTTTGTCCTAGTTTTGGTTAGTCCTGGTTTAGACCTAATTCAGTCCTGGTTTAGACCTTTTCCGATGCCAACATTAACTGTCCAATTTTGAACTTGCTCACCATTCGATCTGGTTTGTGTTTCATCTTCTGGGGTCAGTGTACTCTGCCTGGCATTGATTCAGACCTGGTTTAGATTTTGTCAGATTTGTTTTTGCACTTAGTTTAGACTAGTCCTGGTTTAGTACTGGGTTAGTGGGCTGGGGACGTAATATGATGTCTTATAAGTGCACTTATAAGATGTTTTAAAGAGTCAGTAGGTCATTTAAAGAATATAAACAAGGTTGGAGAAAGTACACTACCCTGTGGTACTGATAGCACTGGTAAAGTTTATTAAAGAATTTATATTTAGAGTTAATCTGACACATTTTGACCAGATTTTGTCATGGTTGTGTTAACTCCTGGTTTAGACCTTCTTCAGTCCTGATTCAGACCTTCTGTCCAATTTCAAACTGAAGTTGTTCACCTTTCAATCAATACCTAAATATCATGATACTGTAGCAGTGCCAACATTAGTTTCATCTCAACAACTCACAATTTTGATAAAACTAGTGTAGTTTTCAAACACATTTACACCTGTTTTATTATTATTGTTTGCAAGTTTTGATTGAATCATTGTGTCTTTATCTAACTACATGTGCCATTACAATCATGTTAAGGTGCCAAACGAACGCTTGGATGAGGTGTACAGATGCACTCCTGTTTTGGTTAACATGGTCAGCTATGTCCAAGCACCTAAACGAGAAGCACACCGTTTACCACGCACTGTAAGTATGTCCCTGTACAAAAGTGAGTGTTTTTTATTATGCAGAGTGGCCAAAATATGAAAATAAAACATTTTTTGTAAGAGAAAAAATACTATGAAACTACTGAAGCCTTCCAGATGTTACATTACTTTGTACGTATGACTGTATGTTTGGTCTATTATATTTCTATGCATTTGGGTTTGTCTAAAGGCCAGTCCAGAATCAACTTTAACCTTAAAATAAAATATGATGGCTAAAATTGGCGATGTTGTGGCGCAGCAGTGAGCACATAACGAGGAGGGTACGCTGATTTAATGCCAAGACTAATTGTTCTGTCTTGAGTTTAACTAATGAATCTATTACATGTTCAACGACTAACGAACAAGAATAGGACAAGACCCTGTACCACAAGATAACGAACACATGTGGAAAATAGACTCAAGAAACTTATTTCCTCCATGTTTTTAAATTTGCCTTGAACAAAAAAAAAATGATTTAAATTATATAAAATCTCGTCTCGTTTCATTCTCGTACGTCGTGGCGTATCTTGTCTTGCAGAAACTGTGTCCCAAATTTACTAGCTAGTACGATTACTCAAAAGCAGTGGTAGATGAAGTACTCAATTTTGTTACTTAAGTAAAAGTACACATACATAGGTAAAAAGTAAAAGTGTGACATGAAAAAATCTACTGAAGTAAAAATATTAAAATACCCGTTTAACAATGTACTTAACAATGTAAGAGTAAAAAGTAAAAGTATTTCACACAAATGTTGTTAATTTGTTAAAGTGAAAAATTAGACATATTTTGGTCAGCAGTAACAATACAAATCAATGTTTCAATTTTCTTACGAATTTTGCGTATTTATTTTTGTTTGCTCAAACCTGAAGCTTGAACTCAAAAACTTCTATCAGGATGCTACCACAAATATGGTAAAATTAATCCCTCAAATTATATGAAATGTACTTTTTACTTTTCAGTCTTGTTCAAAAATGTAGTGGAGTAGAAAGTACAGATACCTGCTCTCAAATGAAGTGAAGTAAAAGTAAAAAGTACCCACTGTAAAATGTGCTTAAGTAAAGTACAGATACCAACAAATTCTTCTTAAGTACAGTACTTCACTACTTGTTACGTTCCACCACTGCTCAGAAGAATCAGGGAATGTATTTGCAGGCAAAGTACTTTTGATAAATTAACCCAGTGTGTTTTTGTAAAGAGGAAACAAAAGCTATTAAGTTAACTTTTTTCAGTTAAACTCAATACATGTTGACCCATACATTTTATTTTTCCAATTTCTTTTATGTGTATCTTTTGTTTATTGTTTATTTATTAACTACATATTTCCAACTGTGCCATAACTCTCCATTCTTTCAGTTCATGAATAATCCCACCGTGTGCAGAAGGATAGGCCCTAGCTATTGTAGGATTGTAGGACAAAACAAAGAACAAATTTCCCATTGACAATAAGATAAATGACAATAACTCATTTGTCAGACAATGTCCCATAGGGAGGCATTAAAACAGTGGGCTGCTTTGTGTCATCTGCTCAGTACAGTAAACTCACTTACATAATCTGGTATTTATAGTCTTAAGAGATTTTCATGATTGCCAAAGTATACACACACATATTATTGTTTCATTCTAGCATACAGCCCTGGGGATTTCATTTGATTTTATTACACACAGTTATTGTTAGTCCAGTAATATCCCAAGGTCCCAGAAAAGGAAGCATGTATCCTGTCAAATCAGATGGATTCAAAGCTTTGGGTCAACATAGCTCAACTGTATGAACTGAAAACAACATTTTTATTAAAGAGAGCAAAAAATATTGGAATATAAAATTAGCAAAATAAGTTAAGCTGACAAGTACAAACATATGAAAGGTATATGTACGTAGCATTATACACAGACACAGCAACACAGCAGATACCTGATTAGCAGACCTCAAGAAATGAACTTTGAATGGAACAAATTTTAACAAATATTTGGGTCATTTCATAATGTATAAATATATGGGTTTTTTTTTATTGTTTTATTATACCAATGACATATTTAGATTACAAAAGTGGTGGATGAAGTACTGAGTTTTGTTACTTAAGTAAAAGTACAGATACAGAGGTAAAAAGTTACTCAAGTAAAAGTTAAAGTCACGTGAAAAAAACTACTTAAGAAAAAGTATTTAAGTACCTGTTTAAAAATGTGCTTAAAGAGTAAAAAGTAAAAGTATTTCACACAGTGTTTTTCATTTGTTAAAGTGTTAAATGTAGTGATATTGAGTCAAAAATGATACATACTTTAGTCAGCAGTAACAATATGAATCAACTTCTTCAGTTTTCTTATGAATTGTGTATATTTATTTTTATTTGCTCAAAGCCAAAGCTTGAACTCGAAACCTTTAGTCAGGATGTTACCACAAAGATGGTAAAAATAACCTCTCAAATCATATGAAAAGTACTTTTTACTTTTCAGTCCAGTTCAGAAATGAAGTGGAGTAGAAAGTACAGATACCTGTTCTCAAGTGTGTCTCAAGTATCCACTGTAAAATGTACTAAAGTACAGTACAGATACCTAAAAAATCTACTTAAGTACAGTACTTTACTACTTTTACTTTGTTACCTTCCACCACTGGATTACAGTACGGCAATCCATTAGAAATATACCAAAACACACTAAAACAAGTATTGCACAAAGCCTTGAATGGTCTGCAATATTAATCAAAAAAGTGCAGAAATTTCAGTTCACAGAATAGAGTGTGTTTTTTCAGACTTTTTCATAGTTTAATATTTAAATTTAGTATGTCTCTAAAACAACGATACACACATTATCCAGTTTTATGTATCTCACACTTCTAACATGAACTGACTAATGATGAGCTGGGATTTGCTCTTGCCAATGTTCATTTTAAAGTTGTCTTGGTTATGTAACAAACTGATGTGTTCTGTCAAATGCATTGCTGGTCTCTCTCCAAACACGAGTACTGTGACTATGGTTCTGGACTGGCCTTGTACACGTGTGCGTCCATCTAGTGTATTTTTCAGAGTGTGTAAAGTACAGTAAAGTATTTTTATATGAAAACATGGCTCTTCCGTGACGCAGTGGCAGTCATAAAGGGAACAAAGTCTTAATTGTTGTCGTCCTCGTGGGTCGGTTTCTTTCAGTTTGATTTTCTATGAAACAAAGTGTACTTTTTGGGAGAATGAAACAATAAAAGTATTATTTTAAAGTTCTGGTCTATTTGTATTAAGGTATTTACATCATAAACATGTTTTTTCTTCAATTGTTGGAAACCAAAAGTATTATAAAGTAAGTAAGTGACAGTGGCTCAGTGGTTAGAGTGTTGGTCCCCCAACCCGAAGGTCGGAGGATCGAGTCCGGCTCGGACCAAGTTCTGTCATTGTGTCTTTAGGCAAGACACTTCACCCACATTGCCTAGTATGAAAGTGGTGTGTGTGTGAATGGTGGTGGTTGTCAATCTGCCGCAGGGCAACTGCGGCTACAATAGTAGCTTCCCATCACCAAGTGTGGAAATGAATGAATAATGACTATAGTGTAGCGCTTTGACAAGCCTGTAAAGTGCATTACAAGTGTAAGACATTATTATTATATAATAGTGTATAATATTGGCAATTGCAGTCAGATAATCAAAAATGTACAAATACTGCCATCGCACACTGTTGTTTCCATAGAGATGTCTACCTTGAATGCTCCACAGAATGGCATTAAGTTAATTTAGCATATATTCAATTACAGGTGATTTCATTGCTAAAAAATACCTTGAAAAAAAAAAAAATTCTGACTGTGAGTTGGCCCGCCTCTCCACAGATCTGACCTTTAACTTGGCCTGGTATCGTTACCTGCTTGTCTCCATGAAGATAGATAGGTCAAATACTGTACTGTACAATATTCCAGGCAACGCAATAATATTTCAAAGGAGACAAGCAACTGGCAAAACCTCAGAAAACTTACATAATGTGCCTTTAATGGTTTTATTATTAATAAACATACTTCACCTGACACAGCTACTTAGTTCTTCTTAGTCCTGGTTAGGGACAAAAGTATTGATACAAAGATACTAATCAATACTAAAAATACTATTGCCACTAGAAACTCATTTTAGCAAGAATCAATAGTAAAACAAAGCCAAATAAATAGGAAAAAAATAGACCTTTAGTGGGAGTAGTAGTAGGAGGAAAAGGAGGAGGAGAAGGAGGAGTTTTAGAATGGTTTTAGACTATATGAGCATATTAAAGAAACTGCTATTATTTTTTGTTGAAAAACTAAAAAAATCTATATAAAATGTTTTAATGTTCCCTATAGGTAAATTTTTCACATCCAGTTATATGTTTTGGTGTTGGTTTTAAAGAGGGGGTATTTTACGTTTATGGGGTATTAACTATAACACATAACATATTTAGATCACCATGTTTCCTTTTATTGTTTTGAAAATGTTGTATTCACCAAAAACATCACATTAACATGTTTCAAAAGTCACTTCTGTTTTTGATGCTCTGAGTCCCCCCTCCTTTTGCTCCCCGTGCTAAGTCGCTCCTCCTTTAGAGCGCTATCACAACACAATCAGCGTGTATCCCCCTAATGAAACTACTGCACATCACATCAGGTTTGTGAAGTTGTAGTGTACAGTTTTGTATCCTGTTTTTGTATATTTATGGAGAATTGTCATAGCATGGGTGACGTAGGCTTGTGGGCGGGGCATTGCACAGAATCTTACAGCTAACCTCAAGGAGGGTTCAAATAGGGCCCGGGAGAGATCGCTAAATTACTGAAACATGCATGGATGACATCTGAAACTTCTTCAGGCAAATTTTTGATGAGGCAACATACCTCCAGAAAGTCCATTTTACATAATACCGCCTTTATGTACTGATCTGAACCTGGTTTAGCTCTGGTTTAGTCCTCACATTCACAACATAAAATCCTAATGTTTGTATATTCATGACACTTCACTGGATTGCATATTCTTTACTTTTCCCTGGACATTTGGCAGTGGCAGATGTCTGAACTCAAACAGCAGTAGCAGGCCTCTACAGTATCCCCAGAGGCTCAAACTTCAACCACAACATCCGGAGATATCATGCTCTGGCCCGGACTACTTCTATTTTAGACTCAGTGCAAAAAAACACTGCTTTTGTTTGTACTAGTGAGCCAAAGAACTGTCCGGAAGATGAATGAGAGGGAAAGATTCACGGCTATTTTTGTACAAATCAAGTTAAACTGAAGGGAGGTATTTTAAGAACGGAATAAGTCTACTATTAACCCTTTTATGGGCAAGAGTGAAATTATACACATACTATGCAAAAGTAAAGAGGGGTATTATGCAAAATCGAGCTTATGGAGCTTTCTACCATGTTATAACGCTATTCCTGCAGTAAAAAACATGCTTGACGAGCGTTTTAGTGCCATCCATGCATGTTTGAGTAATCTAGTGATCTCTCCCGGGCTCTATTTGAACCCTCATTATGGTTAGCAGTAAAGGTATGTCCAGTGCTCCGTCCACAAGTCCACCTAACCCCTACTCCAGCACGTCAATTTTCCATAATTATACAAAAACGGGATACAAAACAATACACTACAACTTCACAAACCTGGTGCGATGTGCAGTACTTTCATTAGCGGAAGGCATGTCGATAGGTTGTGATAGAGCTCTGAAGGGGGCGTGACTTACTGTGGGGAGCAAAGAGAGGTGAGACTCACAGTGTCAAAAATAAAAATGAAACTTATTAAACATGTTAATACGAATTTTTCAGCAATTATAGCATTTTCAACACAATAAAATGTAACATGGTGATATAAATATGTTATGTGTTAGCAGTTAATGCCCTATAGAATTGTTTTACCCCCTCTTTAACCTTTTTTAACTATGGAATAACATTGTTCCCTTATCGAAACACATCTAATGAATCTACTTTACGCGGTTGTCGTTCTCTGAGCTCGTAGAAATAACAGATATTTTCCCCAGATAGTTGCGTCATAGATCGAAACCCAAGGGTCTATTTTTAAGGGTCTGTGCATGATTTTTGCCCCAGTACAAACATATAGTATAAGCAAGTCTTGAGGTCAAAATGAGTCAGAGGTTCATTGCAAAAGACGAAGTTTAAATCTTTCAACTGGACAAATCGTTGTAGGAGTGAAGACGTTTCGCTGCTCATCCAAGTTCTTTAGTTCCGGTCAGATTGAGTTTTCACTCCTACACAGATTTGTCCAGTTGACAGATTTAAACTTCATCTTTTGCTATGGATCAGACCTGGACGACTGAGGGATTACACAGACAAAGCGTTTCATTGTCTGAGAATCAGGAAGTGTGAGTTAGCATGCTAGTTCCTGTTAGTGTTACAGAGTTGATGTCAAAACTCGGCTCTGGCATGTGAAAGTTGTGAAAAGCACTTATAAACTCATCATGGTGAATAATTAGGATGCTCAGAATGCATAAGGTAAGTGAGGTTTAACGGTTTAAAATGAACTAGCTCTATTTACAGGTACAGTGCCTTTAAGTTACAAATGCCAAAGTGAAAAAAGCAAGTTTGAAAGACAATAAAAGCTGAAACATGAAAATAATCTGTACAATATCTCTTTTACAGATCTTGCCAAACAAATATGTAACTGTCACGGCAGATGGAATTTTTACCTCAGTCTACTCACATTTTAAGATGAATTCATCCGTAACCAATGTATTTTTTATGTTCCACTTTTCATCTACTATAGTTTGTTGGAACAGACAAGGCTTCAAATTCCCAAAATTTTCGTTTCAAGGTTTATCTTTATGTTTGCTTGTCTTTAAATTCAAACTAAGCACAAAATCAATATTTTGCTACAAATCTGTGCATATGTTGTTTTAGCTTTATCCACTAGTCCAGTTTAGAGTCCATTTTCAACTATTTCAAAATCAGGCAAAAATAAGTCTGTGTGAGTGCCTCTATTGGCCACTGCAATTTCAAGTACTATGTGACATCACATGAAACTACTCTGATTACAGCCAGGGGTTTCTGATTACAAACATCTGGCTGCAGGGGCGAAGTTTGACATGAGGATCTCTGTTAGACCAATCACACTGTTGTTTATACCCCCAGAACCCATCCTTCTCCCCCCTCACTTTCTCCTTTAGTCCTCCAGGTATTGCCCAGTTTAGCAGCTCTATTTGACATGTGGTTGTGGGTGGAGTTTAAATAGTGAATGGTCACATTTTTATATAGTGATTTTCCACCTTCAAGACACTCAAAGCGCATCAAGGAATGACTCACCCATTCACACACACTTTCATACACCAGTGTACACAGACACTGGGGGCGAGGGGGGCTAAGGACACAACAACAGCATTCATCTGTGTGAGCTGGAATCGCATCACCAACCTGTGGATCTCACCGCTCTACCAATGATGTAGATTTCGAGAGCGGGCTTCAAACCACCAACCTTCAGATCAGTGAACACACACTCTACCAACTGAGCTACTGTCGCCCCAGTTTAGGTGTTTGGTCCCACTTTAAAGCTACCATTTATAATTAGATTGACTGAACCGCCTCTGTTGTATTCTGACACATCACCACTAGATGCTATGCTATTTGTGTTACTTCTGTCTAATGTGCCAGCTTTGGCCTAACAGAAGAAGACCAGACTGAACAAAGGCCAGGTGAGGAAAGGAAGATGGTAGCTTTAGACACTATGTATCAAGGATCATATTATAAACTGTATTTACATCATTATATGTCACTACAGCACAACTTCATAGATGCTCCTTTGTGTCTCATGTGTCTTTTATGTGGCAAATGATTTCACTTTAACCATGTGATTGTGAGACAAGGCTTGTGTTTATGGGAGAGGTTTTAGTCTGGGATTACAAGATCTGGGTTAGTCTAAAACAGGACTGAACAATTATTAAATTATGTCCAGACCAGAAATAAGCCATGACTAATGAAATCAGGTCGAAAGTGTGACCATAGACTGTATATAGATGTACATAGCCAACCTGCTTGTTGCCACGTTTCAAATAGGAAATGATCACTCCAGATTGGGTCTTTGGTTGCTATGATACTCGCCGTCAGAATTTCTAATATGAAACTTGGCTCCAAATTCTCTGCTATAACTGCTAGTCTTGATATGTTTCATTTGTTTGGAGCCCAATGCTACAGGTGACATCACACGCCATTCATCCACTTCTTTATACAATCTAAGTATGAGAACTAACCAAAAGTTAAAAGTGCACTATGTAATTTTTCTAGTGGAAAGTCAGTCACCTGATTATATATGGAGATGTTTTTGCTTTGCCCGTAATGCTCCACAGTATGGCATTAAATGTGTTTAGTTAATTACAGGCACTTGCATTCCAAAGTGGGGTCTCACCATAGATCTGACTTGTAACTTGACTTCTTTTGCTTAATTGTCTATTTGAAGATAGACAAGTTAAACGCCATACGGTGGAACATTTTCGGCAAAGGAAATATAACAATAGCTTTAAACATTGTCGCTGGATTAAGGTCGCAATTGAAATATGAAAATGGGACTATAAACCAGGACAAGGGGCTTTTTCTACTCTCACACACCTGGGATACTAAAGCAGTTGGACTGTAGATGGTGCTGTTGTCCTGCCTCCACCTTTAGGTATCTCATCCACAACTTCCTGAGCAACAGACAGCAGGTAGTACGGCTGGGCCTGACCACATCCTCTGTCCTCACCATAAACACCGTTGCACCACAGGGATGTGTGCTTAGCCCTTTTCTCTACACACTATACACAAACAACAATACAAGCCCATCCTCAAACATCACATATCTCAAATACTCTGACAGTCTCAGTAGACAGTGGACAGTTTTAAGTACCTTGGGGTTACAATTGACAACTCACTTACATTTGAACATCACATCACGGACATTCATAAAAGAAGTCAACAAAGAGAAAAGAAAACTCAAAGGACTCTATGTTTCTCCACATCTGTTATTACTGTTGTATAAATCTATCATTCAGCCCATCCTACTGTACTGTTCCACCTGCTTCTATAACATTCTTACTGTTAAAAACCGGACCAAACTCATAAAAGTAACACACATGGCTGCTAAAATCATAGGACTCCCCACACCCAATCTCACAGATCTAAATAATCGGGCTATTGGACGCTTCACACTTGCCATAACACAGGACGCCACTCACCCCCTCCAGGACCATCTAATCCCTCTGCCCTCAGGACGGAGGTACAGGGCGATCAGGTGCAGGAGGGCTCAGTTCGGTAGAAGCCTGGTCCCAGCGGCCATTGCTTTCTTAAACAACAGGCCCCGCTGAGGCATAATGTCTGTTTTTGTAATGTATGTTTATGTGAGTGTGATGTTTGGTGTTTATCTGTGTATATGTCAGACGTGCTCTGTGTATGTGAAAAGGAATCTCCCCTCGGGGACAATAAAGTAAAGTCTAGTCTAGTCAGTGCGAAAACAAACTATACCTTGGCCTCGAAAATATATAGGTTTAAAATATTCTATAAAAAAGCCTACAAAACACCAAGGCCTAGTGTAAATATATCATCTAAATAAATACCACATGATGACATAAAAAAACTTCCTTGTCTCTGGAAGTTAGTCTGGAATTAGTCCTCCACATTTTGACCCATCCTTCAATCTCGCTGAACAACCCTGTCAGAATCAGGGTATCCGAGGACCCTTCTCCAGATCTTGAGCAAGTCTTAACCTTACCTTAACCTAACCTAACTCATCTGGAGGATTTGACATATTGTGCATGTTTTGGTTTGTTTTTTTGATGCCGTTTGGATAGACTCACCAAGACACGAGGAGAAACGTGCAAACTCCAAACAGAAAGACCTGGAAGTTGAACCTGGAGCCTTCTCATTGTGGTGTCAGAGTGCTTGCAATTTAGCCACAAAAACAAATGCCAACATCCCTCTCAAGAACTTTTTGATCAGGAAAATACATTATGCTAGAAACACTCCAAAAAGTTAATGCTGCGTAAGATGTGACCTTTAATTTTTTCTATTTTTTCTGTTCTTTTTCCCCCTGATCTTGGCATCTATACTTAGTCAAATTTCCAGTCTGGGAAAGTAGTTATGGGCTTAAACAGCAGGACTAATACCCCTGTTGTGAAAAGAAATGAGCGGATGTTTGGGTCAAAATCTTCCGTAAACCCGGACTCTGGTTGTGGAGCACACAGAATTAAAGGAGGAAGAATAATGCCCTCATGTTTGTACTGTGTGCTATACTGTACTTAAGAGATTACAGCAGTTCCTGACTTGTGTTTTATGTTGGACTGTTTGGGTTAGGTAACAGGATTTGGATTTGTTGACTCACAATGTTTTGACACTGGCACGGTAAAATCGTTAACATAAGTCGACATTTGTGGGACTCAACTGGAATACATGACTTATAACACTATGCGCATGTGATAGGTTAAAATGGTATTATATGCCATATTTTCAGGGGTGCAGCATATCCCATCTTCAGGGGTACAACGCGCATATGATCACAGATAAGACACATTTCACTAAAATGTAGTTAATATTAATATTTTAAATTTTGTACAAGATCTTGCTTAGTTTCTTCCAGCTCAAATGAGTTGTACTTTCTGGTCGAGGTCAATCCAGGACTCATATTTGTATGATATTGCCTTCTCTTAATGCTAGGACTTGGACGGGCATTGGAAAAGCTGAAGACTTGTTCTGATAACCTGTCCAGACTGTGAATTATTGAGATATTTGTGAGTTCACAAATATCCATCTGGCCCGGCTTCTGCTGCTGCAGTTGGTTTGGAGACTGATTTGGTTTGAGACTTGTGATTTGGGTAGAAGCCAAAGGTGAGGCACCCAAACGAGCCAAAACAAAGTGCATCACCTGATGGGTCAGCTTTGGTCTATTGTAGCAGAAATAGGGATCATTTTATTTGTGAAAATCATGCAGAGAGCACTGTCTACTTTTCCCTCAACTGGATTAATAAAAGTTTGATTTCTTGGTTTGTTTTGCTGTTGTGACGTTTCAACTAATCAGATTCAAATATGCATCATGACGTTCCATGTTTTCCTGATCACTTTTAGAGAGAGCTGTTCCAGACTCATACAGAGTGTACAGAGTATATCCATCTGGTGTTGTCAGGTCATTGCTCTGTAGCTTGGGCTTGAACTAGAACACTTAGGACTTGAGCGTAACTCCTCACATGTTACATCATCCCAAATGATCATATTTTTTATATATGATTAATATAATTATATATAATTAAAGTGTTGTAAAATGAGTTAGCATCTTTAAATCTATAATGGTTTACGTTTTTATAGACTGGGCATTTTTGGCCGCATGCGTAATCCCAAGCTCTGTTGTGCAGTGCACATAATGATGTTTGTCTACACAGAGTTACCATAGCAACTTCAAAGCATGTTGGATGTGCAAGAAGCAGCACAAAGACAAAACAGTCCAAATCAGATAGTGATGCAGATCAGAGTATGGCAGCGCTCTGTTATGCAAATACACCTAACCTCCACACTGTGCTGCACAGCTGACATCCACTCAGGAACAATTTTGGATGTGCTACAAACTCATGGCTCATTCCAATACCCCCCTCCTTCAATCCTCTCCTTCAGTCATCTCCTTCTCCTCTTCTTCTATTCTCTTTTTCTATCCTGTCCCTCTGTCCTCTCCTTCTCTCCCGTCCTTTGCTCCTTCTATCCTCTCCTTTAATTCTCTCTTTCTCCTCTATCCCCTCCTTCTCTCCTTCTATCCTCTCCTTCTGTCCTTCTATCCGCTCCTAATTTCCTCTCCTTCTCCCCTGCTTCTATCCTCTCCTTCTGTCCTCTCCTTCTCTCCTTCTGGTCACTTTAATAAGCCACTTTGCACTGTTGTTCTGATGCTGCTGTTGTATATATTTTCTCCCTTTAAGTATTTCACTTGATTTTTTTTAAGCATATCTTTTTAACTTTGTGCATGCCCTTATTTGTATTTGTATTTATTCAGTGTGTTTATGTTGCACTTTTTCACCGAAGCAAGTTCCTAGTTTGTGAACTGTGTTCACAGACTATGGCAATAAAAGTCTTCTGATTCTGATTCTGATTCTACCCTCTCCTAATATCCTGCCTTTCTCCCCTCCTTCTATCGTTTCTTTCTCCTCTCCTTCTACCCTCTCCTTCTATCCACTCCTATCCACTCTTTCTCCTCTCCTAATATCCTCCCCTTCTCCTCTCATTCTGTCCTCCTTCTCCTCTCCTTCTATCCTCTCCTTGTATCTTCTCCTTCTATCCTCTCTCCTCTCCTTCTATCCATCCATGTACTGACTTATTGAAAAAACAATTACAAGTGCATAAATGACAAAACGCACAGCAGTTTCATGAAGACAGTTTTATTATCAAATAAAAAAGGTTTACATCGTTGTAAAACCTGTTCAAACACACATTTTCTTTTTTTGATTTTCTTTTTTGTAGCTTACAAGTTGGCCATTACAATAAAATAAAAACCTTTCAATTAAAAATGTTTTCAACAAGAATTAAAAACATTTCCCCATTTGACATTCTCCAAAAGGGTTGACTGGTTTACAGCTTTACGAGGAAAGACTAACCATATAATTAACAGCAGGACTCAATTTCCCACAATCCCTAGCAAGGATAATATGTAACTATGGTTGTAACTATGGTTCTCTGAGTAACTAATATTGTTAAATAGATGAATCGTCCATAGAAATGCATGTAAGAATATAATTGTACAGTATAAATGGAAAATATACCAAATATTGTATTACAAGTTTGAAAAGATTATAGACAGTTTTGAATTATGAAACTCAAGTCTGCAGCTGTTTGAGAATGCTCTAAGGCAGCAGTGTCGTCAATATGAGCGTATGAAAATGCAATTTGGGAAAGTTATGGTGTTGATATGATAAGAGATGTGTTTTCACCAAAGCAGCCATGTTTTTATTGTTTTTTTTGTTTTGTTTTTATCCAAATGGTTGGTTAAAATGTAACTCTGGTTCTCTGAGTATACATGGGATACAATGTTGCTGTTGTTTTCTCCTGAATGTTCCACAGTATTGCATTAACTAGTTTTCATTGAGTTTTTCAAGGTATTTCTTATAGCAATAAAATGCACCTATCAATGAATATATGCAAGATTGTTTAAAGTTGAACTCAATTCACTTTTTTCACTACTAAACTGTGTATTTGGTGTTTTAATAGCACATTCTACTGTTCCTAGTCATTTTGGGGCATTTTTAAGGCAACCTAGGTACATTTGCAGCTTTTTGACCATAAACGCCTAAATCAAAGTGTGTACTGCCTCTGGTGGCCACTGCAATTTCAAGTACTATGTGACATTACACAAGACTGCCTTGATTACAGCCAGAAGTTACAAGTGTGGACAGCTGTTAGATCAATCACTCTTTTCATATACCCTCAAAACCCAGCTCCTCCTTCCCCTTTACTCTCCCCTTTAGTTCAATACAGCAGCTCGATTTGAAATGTGGTTTGTGGGCGGTTGTTATGTGTTTTGTCCCACTTTAATGCCATACAGTGGAACATTCTAGTTTTGCCTTGAATCAGGACACCGATCAGATGAATTCAGATGTTTGCTTTGGGAAAACATCTCTTTTTGTAGCGTCATAGCTTAAGCGAGTTGATTATATGCAGCTATACGACATTGTGGGCTTAGTGGCAGTGTTTTTGCATTTCAAAATAAAAGTGTCAGAAAAAATCTCATACTTGTAAATTCAGTTTGATGGTTTATTTTCAGTGCATTCAAACCACAATATGCTGTAGTGGTTCTGTTTTGGTTTCTTTGTCACAATTTGGAGCAATTTGTTGCCTACTTCAGCTGGACCCTGATCGTTCAAATTCTTCACAAGCTTAATTATAAAGTACCACTTTGGAATACCCAGCATAAAAATTTAAGTTTTCTACAAAGTATTGCACATACATGTTGCAGTTTTTTTGTTTTTTTGATTGACAGTCCAATGAAAGAGGTACAAATATTTGGAATACAAAAGGCAAATGCGAAAAAGACACACAGTTATAAATGACAACACAAAATGACCCGAACAAAATAATTAAAACATAAAAAAATGCTTTTATCAGGCTAAAACATAACCTTACACCCAGAGGTTACTTTCACATTTCAACATTCATGTGCATGTTTGCTTTAAATAAATCAAAAACTGGTTTAGGCTAACGGATGGGGAGTGTACAAAGGCAAAATGTATTAAAATACAACATTACGTGTATTACTGCATATGTTAAGATATGTGGCTTGTGGTCATAGACTGTATAAAGAAGTGGACTAAGTGAATGTGACGTCACCCATTGCGTTTAGCTCTAGTCAAATGAAATTATCGAGGCTAGCAATTATAGGGGTGAATTTTGTGCCAAGTTCCATGTTTGGAATTTCGACCACGAGTATCATCGCAAGCAAAAAGCCAATCCGGAGCGACCTCGGGAAAAGAAGTGGCCTGATTTGTCTGTTATTAATGTTTATATTTTGATTAACGAACACAATAGCACAATACAAATACCAGGATCATGTAGAGTGGGTTAATATGAACATGTTAAGACCAAAATAACAAGGCTCACTGCAGCGGTTTCAGAGTGTCGATTTTTCAATTTAAAGTGAATTACTGATGGAAACGGAAGTGTGTCCATGATCACTATCTATTTAGAACATGGCGGCTAGCACATTATCTATGTCCATTTATATATACAGTCTATGCTTGTGGTTCATAGTAAGAGATCTTAGCACAAGCTTTTAGCACGAGCCAATTTTATTAAAGTACTGCATTTCCCAGAATACTTAGCGTCTTTGGTTTTCTGTTAGCTAGCCAAATAAGACTTGTTTTGTGACTTTGCCAAGATAATTAGGTCAATATAGTCAAAAGTCAAAATTTCCTGGCTACTTAATTGTTGAAAAATTACCTTAGCAAATAATATTGAATGTTACTTTGGCTAGCTCATTCAACATTCCCCAGTTAGCTTCAATGCTAACAGCTAATGTCTATCAAGTTTGCCTCTACTGTTAAAAGTGTTTATTGGTTTAAATTGTGTGCAAGATCTTTTAAGAGAAACTTTAAGCCATACTTAAAGAAAAAAAAAAAAAAAAAAAAATCATATATGTAGTGACGGAGAATGCAATGGCCTTTAAAATTAAAAACACACAACCTGTTATGAAAAACACGGAAAATATGTGTTTATAATTACTAAGGACTTGAAAAATATTCTTTGAATTGGTCTCAATGATTGTGTGTGCTCATAAATCACATTTTTAAAACACTATTTCTTTTTTTTTTTACATGTGAAGGATCCTGATTTTACAAGATGGCAGTGTATCTGGCCTCTGATATGAATCCCAATCGTACAAATAAGGTGCAACAATAAAATCAACTCTCCATACGGTTACTTCAAAAGGGAAGGCAGTAGAAGTACTTTTTTCATCCCGGTACAGTAGATAGTACGAAAGCACAAGAGAGGAGCTCCTGAGAGATGGGCTGGTGATGATTAGGCAAATGGAAAAAATTGTTTGTTACAAAGAGATATAAAAATGAATGTATATCAAATGCAAGTAGTTATAGGCAGTTATGATAGGGCTCAAGCCATGGAATTTGGGTTCAGTCAGCTTTTGTTATGACACCGTTTGGACAATTGGATTCAAATGGCAGCCATGTTGGATTTTTCTTTGTCGTCATATAGTTTGTCATTAACTGCAATCGACTTAAAAAGTTAAGTGCATGTGTAAAGAACACTAATACGTATCTTAAGTGCATTTTCTTTGAAG
Source organism: Periophthalmus magnuspinnatus (assembly GCF_009829125.3). Classification (NCBI taxonomy): domain Eukaryota; kingdom Metazoa; phylum Chordata; class Actinopteri; order Gobiiformes; family Gobiidae; genus Periophthalmus; species Periophthalmus magnuspinnatus. Next base: position 10,002,741 of record NC_047130.1, read on the forward strand.
TGCTGTTTTAATACAATTAGCTTTCAATTTTTATTTTATTTTATTACTAGAAAAGTTAATACTATTGAGTACAAATGAAATTGGTGTATCGTTAACGTTTTCAAACTTAAAAACAATTCATCATCATTTTGTCAGTAATTCACAATCCTATGTAGAATTTTGAAAGGGTAGTTTTGATATCATTTTTTAATACAGTTTTGGTGTTTGGTTTTTAATCTTTTAAGTGTTTATCAAAGTCTTGCACAACATGGCGTCCTAACCGAATTATCCAAAGTGTGTCAAATCAAATAGCAGCTACTTTGAGCATCTATTTGTTGCAGACATGTGAATTTGTGCCCTTTAAATTAAAATACTGAGTGTTGGTATATACAGAAAACAAAAGTGTTTAAACATTATCCCACACATTTATAGACACTACCATTGGCACACTTCCAACATGACTTCGCCGCACTTTTACTTTGAAAAGTTGCCAGTGGGCTGCCTCTACAAATGCACGCCAAAATAAAAGACCGTCTTTAAATGCAAACTACAGCAATATCATCAATAGTGAATACCAATAACATTATAGTCTTAATATAAAAATCTAAACATTGAAAGAGGACAAAAGTAGTTGTCATAGTAATAATAATAATGTCCAAAGTTGTAAGCCGCAAAGGAAAAGCCTATATTGTAAATTGGTCTAGGGCAGAGAAAGATATAGACAATATATATATATCGACTGGTAAGCTACTACGATACAGTACGTCACAAATAGCCTATACTCAAGGGTTGGACCGCCACACTTCAAATCCTTTCAGAAAACCATTCAAATTCAGTTTATTCTAGTCCGAAAACCATAGACAAAGTACAGTGCTATAAGGCTATGGCAGATTTGTGCTAAGGTGCAATCAAGAACCAGCTTCAGTAACAGGCTTTTATTTTGAAGAAATATGTCTCAACTAATACGGTTTTAATTTCTGAGGTAAGTGAGTGATGTATAGCAGCCTTTATGTGGTCCTCGTTATTTCTTCATCAAAAGTGTGCTAGTAATTATCTTGTTAGCATTTAGCCAATAGCAAGCAAGCATTTTGGTGCTTTCCAGGTAAGTTGGAACATTGTTAACCTGTTTATCTTTTGTAACCAACCACCAAAGAATGTGCTTTTCAGTATTTGTAGCATATAGGAGAGTTAACAAATTATACCTGCATTTAAGCTAAAGCTAAATAAGTGGTTACGTTGGAATCAAATACTGTATAAGTGGATTGAGGATGTGAAGTCATCCATAGTGTTCGGCTCCAGCCAAATAAAGTCAATCGCGGCTAGCAGTTATTGTGGCTAATTTGGAGCCGAGTCCCATATTTCACATGCTAATATTTAATTAGCTAATGGTTAGGATTTGATCGACACTTATATTGGAATTCTCACTTACCAAGTAAAATAAAAATAAAAAACTCTTTTAATCCAGACATAGACTTCCGTTTAGCCTTTTGTGGTCCCAAAATAATGGAATTTTCATGGCTTTAAAATTATGATTATATGTTCATACATTCAATTTCTGTGGCTGCAGCATTTCTTTGAACGATGCCAGTGAACAACACTTTTTATCAACATACAGCTAATTACCCAAAGGCAAAATTAGGTTTAGCTTGGTGTCACTGAATGTTTAGATCTTCCAAACATTGGTCAAGAAAAAGAAGTCTTTATTTGTAGTGCTTAAGCCTGTAGTAAACAGGTAATGAATTCATTGGAAAACATTATGTCACAAGTTTGTTAGATGTGATGTTTAAAAGTTGTTGGTTTCAAGTCTTTCAGCTGGTGTAAATTTGCCACTCAGTCCATAAAACTAAGTGCTAGATTGAGTCGTGAGCAGGTTTAAAAGAGGGGCAACTTCAATTAGAAATAGATTTGAAATGTGATTGGTACCCTTATCATCAAGAAAGTCCTTGCCTGACCAGCCATCCTAATGCATTTTCTTTGGAATTGGAAACTGGAACTTTAAGGGGGGGGGGGGGGCAAAAATTTAAACTAAATTAATTAAAAGATGAGGTTTGGTGGCCTCTCAAAATAGTTTGTACAAGCCAACTGCAAAATCATCTATTCAGTTAAAATCTCTATGACTAATGATTACCCCTTAACTTATTTACTAATAGTATTTTTTTTTTAGTACAATTGAGTAAAAGAGCATCACTTGGCAATGTTTAATCAGGTTTAATCTGGGTTTATATCTTATTACACTTACTAATGCTAACTACTATGAGTAGAATTTTCGTAAACTTGGAATTCGTAAAACAGAAATCGCCAAAAATGTCTGGTCTAGCTTGGCGACGACGTTACGTTAGCTTTAGAACCAAGCCGAGTGGTTATTTAATAAATATTTCAACCAATCTGCATTTGGGCAAGAAATCTGATTTTAAAACTTACATTTTGAAAAGGGAGTTATACAGTTGAACATTTTCTGTGAGACTTTCAACAAACACCATGAAAACGAGTAGGTCTGACTGGCCGGGCTTACAGAAACTACCACTACTTTCCCAACAATTTCCTAAACAACTTGATCTTTTTTTTTTTTTTCCCTAAACCCTTTTGAGTCCACCAGACGAACAGACATACAGAGAGACAAAGCTAGCTCCAAAAGCGAAGAGGACAGAGGAGGGGTTTTCTCACGGAGAGCGCCCCCTACATCATGGTCTCGACGATGGTGTGGCTGGGGGCCTTGAGCAGTAGGCCCTTGTTCATGTTGGGGTCCAGGGGGTAGTTGAATTCCTTCAACCCACGGTGACCTGCAGGGCGAGAGCTGGCCCCTCCACGCACGGGGGCTGCTACCGCCTTGATCCTCTGGAAGGAAAGGGAGACAGGAAATATCAGTAACACGGAATATATGAAGGAAGTAGTAGTAGTAGTACATATAGGAGAAACGAAGTAAAAGCCAAAAGTAAAATCTGTCAACTGGACAAAAAGTTGCAGGAGAAAAGCAAACAAAGGAAGCAAAGAAACCAATAGGGGTAGCTAGGATGCCAATATGTGTGAAAAACATCCATTAAGAGTTGTATGATTATGCTAAGTATGACTCAGGCACAGTGCACACTTAATGTAGCTCTGTACTGTAAACAATAGGTGTTTCAGTGTAGCTCCTCCCTTCAGATAGATATAAGGCAGTGTCCATCAGTAATCTGACCAGAACTGAAGAAGCGGCTTGGAGGAGCAGCGAAATGTCTTCACTCCTACAACTTTTTGTCCAGTTGACAGATTTTACTTTTGGCTTTTACTATGGATCAGACCTGGACGATTGAGGGATTACACAAACAGAGGAAGCAGAGTACCAGACATGCAGAAACCATACAATCTCCTCAGAAAGGCCTCATAATAAAGGCAATAAATGCAAGATATCTAACTTTAACTGTGGAAAATTCCATAGTTAGTTTTTAGTGTAACTTCAGATTAGGCAAGACACGTTTATTGCTGCAGACAAAATTGCTAAACTGGAACTGGAAGAGAACATTGTCAAAGTACAGACATTTGCAAGCCTATTATAGCCGCTAATCGCTTAGTCAAACAAAATGGCCGGTTCATGTTTTGACTCTTGATTACGATCCTACTAATAAGACCTCGTTATGAAAGAAAACCAAAACAGCTGCCAAAACCAGAAAAGGACATGGAGCAAATAGATTTATTAAGGTAACAATTAGCTTGTACTGACCTCAATGAGCGGCCCGTCGGAGCGGATGATCTTGATGACCACCACCATGGGGATACAGATCATGGAGGCCAGAGCAAGAGTCCAGCCCAGACCGATGGCCCAGTCCGGGTACTGGTAGACCTTGTTGTACGTCAATGGCTTATATTTGACCAAGGAGAAAATGAAGCATCCCTGCACAAAACATATGGTACTACGTGAATATATGAAGGAAGTAGTAGTAGAGTAGAGGTAGTACATGTGGTTTGAGTTTGGATACACTTAACAGTTACTCTACTTTTTTTTCTTTGCTATATAATTCCATAAGTCTTGCTTCATATACTGTAATTGTTGTTATTTACAATGTAGAAAATAAACAAGAAAAAAACATTGACTAATAAGGTGTGTCCAAACCACAGACTGTTTAAGGAAGTGGACTAAGTGAGTGTGTTCACTTCCTATTTGGATTTATACATAGAGTCTATGGTCTAAACTGTTGACTGGTAGTGTATATTTTGAGTATATGAGCAGGCACGTACCACACAGAGCAGAGGAGTGAAGATGGTCCAGCTCCATTTCATCCATGGGTTTGGTCTGTAGCCAATCATGTCCTCAACGGCATCATAGAAATTATCAACGCCTGAAAAAAAAGATACTTGTTTTAAGCACCTGTACCCATTGTGTTCCTTGTATCTGGGCTAAATTTGTCTTGCCCCAGAACAGATATATTGTATTAGCAGCTCTCGAGGTCAAAATAAGTCCGCTTTGTGCTGTTTGGACATATTTATGAAACTTTTGATTAGGGGAGAATCAGGAAGTGCACTATTGGCATGCTAGATGTTGTTAGCTTTAACATAACCTTCCTCGTTTCTAAACTCATCGCAGTTAATAAGTAGGATACTCAGAATGTGTAAGGTAAGTGAGGAATACCTTTGGATCACTGGAAAGGAGTAAAAAATATTAAGGAAAAAAACGGATGGTGTGATATTTTGGGCACTTTTGAGGTTTACCCTCATCCCAGACATGTTTAGTACCTTTATTCGGATTGCAAAAATAACATAACTTTATTGTGGGAATACCAGAAGAATCTGAGACCGCTCATCCCTAACAACAGTATATCATCAGTGTATCTATGGCATAATGGCTACCTTTATGTTTCTAAATGGGAGTCGCCCGATATGTCGATAATAAATGACCTCATAACTCTTATAAGTAGATTATAAAAGGCCTGAGCTGTTTGTGCAATGCATTTAGTCTAAACATAGGCTCAGGAATGCATTAGTCTAGGGGCTAAAGAGGGAAGTTCTCATGATGTCAGCTGTTCAGATGTATGGAATCTTTTTATGGAATAAAATAAATATTAAAATAAAGTTTAAGAGACGTACCATAAACCCAGGCAACAGCAACGCATTCAAAGAATGCCACCCACAGAAGGCACACACCGCTGGCTGCATAGTAGTCGAACAGCTGGAACACATACATGCCACCCTGATGGAGCAAGAGAGGAACACATGAGTCATCTGGAGATACTTCACATTTGTGCTTCCTCTGTTTTCGCTTTTGCGGTGTTTACTTCTGTATTCACATTTATTTGTGTCCCTGTATCCATGTTGATTTAAAAAAAAAAGACAGGCACTTGTAGAGTAGGAAAATTCCACATGAATTGTACAGTTGTGTTGTGTTTCTAAACCTCTGTTACTAGATAAGGGTGATACCAGCCATTTCTGTTTCACTCAGACCAGTGGTGGAAGGTAACGAAGTAAAAGTAATAAAGTAATGTATTTAGGTGAAGTATAGATAGAAAATTACCGGTAACTTAAGTCAATTTCACACTTTACGTTTACTTCACTACATTTGAGAGCAGGTATCTGTACTTTCTACCCCACTACATTTTTGAACTGGACTGAAAAGTAAAAAGTACTTTTCATATTATTTGAGTGTTTATTTTTACCATGTTCATGGTAACAAGTTTTCAAGTTCAAGCTTTGGCTTTGAACAAACAAAAATAAATACAAAAAAATCACCAGAAAGTTAAGACAGAGGTGTCAAACTCAAATTCTCAAGAGGGCCAAAATTAAAAACTGTGACTAAGTTGCAGGCCAAACTAAATATTTATTGAAAAATGTTCAACAGCTGCATATTTTTCAAAAGGGGTGGATTAAATTTGAGGGAGGCAACAGGTAGCAGATACTAATGAGTGTCAATAGAAGTGGTGAGGGCCGGCACCAACACATTTGCAAAGCATTCTGGGATTCATATTATTAGAGGTGCATGCTCACACTGACACGGCGGCTGGTGGGCCAGCTCTAATATGTATTTAATATGATGTCACGGGCCAAATATATTTAGATCAAGGCCCAAATTTGGCCTGCGGGCCTGAGTCTGACATGTCTGATTTAAGAACTTTACAAATCAACTTTAAGAAGTTGATTTGTATTGTTACTGTGACCAAAATATGTATCATTTTAATCAGTATCACTACATTTAACACTTGAACAAATTACCAGTAAGTCTTGAATAGCAGTATTGATCATATACTAGTACAAATGCATTGAAAACATTCTGCTATTGCTTTAATTGTGGAGTAGATGGGGTTATATCATCTGTAATGCTCCTTATACTACAAGTTGTAATGTAAACACGGATGTCAAATAATGTTAATCTGAATTTGAAGTAAATACTGTATTTTTGAGATGGTTGTATTTTTGAATGAGAATGAATACTTCAGTATGCAACCTCAGTATTATCAACATATCAATATGGCACCTGGCACTATTGGGCAGTTGATTGTACAGTTGCGTTGTGTTTCTAAATGGTGTTTCTCAAACTCTGTACAGGTATAAATGGTGGTAAGTGTATTTCTTGTGGTAGTACTTTGCAGTTCTGCTATGTTTTACTACTTTCATTCTATTTTTAGTTGGTTTCATTAAGTTTTATGCACATTTTGGTCTAGTCCTCTAATAAAACTATCTTTGAATCTGTTCTATTTAGTTTAGACGTGATTTAATCATGTTTTATTCTTTGTATAGTAGAGTAGGGTGATTAATACAATTTAAATTTCTTATGATTAATGATCAGCCTGGGTCTTTTTAGTGGAGAGAGCTACAGCCAGTCCTCTGTCAGTAAAAGCATGTGGTTGGAGCAGATGGAACACTTAAGAAGAATAAATGAACTATTTCTATTAACTATTTCCTCTTAAAGTGCATTTGACAGATTAACATAGTTTTTTCATTCTGTCGTGGTTTGGTGGGATGGCACCTGTGGTAAATATTCATCATACTTTTGGTCAGTTATATGGCAGTTTATGGAGAGAAAAAAAGTTGAGTCACTCAACTGTCAGAAAAATTCAACCTAAATACAGTGACAGTTTACAAACAAGGAAGGCACAGGGTGTTGTCATTTACTTTTATTACTCTCATCAAAACTATTGTGCAATTTAGGCTTTGGCCCTTATTAATATCATGGTTGCTATGTAACATACCTCTATTTATGTCAATAAAATTATATAACCTTCACCACAATTACAAAACCAGAAAACAAAAGAAAAGATAAGGAGTTTTTTTTTTTTAAAGTAAAGTCTTAAATCTCATGATGTTTTAGAGAAATTAGTAGTCTAACCTGTCAGATGCACTTCATATCATAATATCACTGATTAGAAGTCTGTCTTGTTTATGCTCATGAAATGAAAATCAAAATCATGATTCACTTTTGCCATTTATTTTTGCCATACCGTCTTGATGATACTTGGAAGTTAATGTATTCTGTGGTAGCTCTTGGTTGGAAAATTCAGAGAAATGACATAGACCATCTAAAAGCCTCCTTTGTTGTCTGGAAGTTGGTATGTAAAAATATCGGGGAGTTTCTGCTGAGAGCTTGGTGCTTTTGTGTCTTAGAAACAACACAGTTGAATCTGAGAACGTTTGTGCTTTTAAACCAAACATGTCAGACCGAACGGGCCTGGATGATGAGAAAAAGTGAGCCAGCGCTGTCTATTAATACTTCAGAGGAAAGTTCTCACGGCTCACATCCTAAGAGTCCTCTCCCCATGGACCCCTAACAACCTAAACATGGTTTGTTTTTCCCAAATGTTCAACTTTGTACCAAAGAGGACCCATTGCACTTACAACTATAGCTGCATGATTTGGGAGGGGAGGAAATTGATTTTTCAGTGATGGCATTTAGAGTTCAGAGCATATTTTTAATTTTTTTTTTTTTTTTTTTTTTTTTACAAAAAACAACATGGAGTATCTGTCTATCTAGATGTTGATGTTTGTGTGTATGTGTGTATATATATATATATATATATATATATATATATATATATATATATATATATATATATATATAGTGACAATAAAAATGTAGTTCTGGGGAAATGTATCTGCTGTGTCTTTAGAGGTAATGTAGGTGTAGAGTATTAGAGAGAATACATGAGTCACTGAGATAGGGTTGCCATGGGGATGCTGTTGCTATGATGCAGTTGCCGTGTAGTGTTACCTTAGTGACCATGGTGAGTCCGAGCAGGTAACTCATGCAGCAGAGTATAGCGATGAAGACCTCTCTGCGGTAACCCTTCCTTAGGAAGGACGGATACAGATCGACCAGAGAAGTGATCTGCCCTTCCACCTCCACAAACTGAAAATATAAAAGAGTATCCTTAAATACTTCAAATATTAAGTATCCTAGAAGCAATACTCTACCACTTCCACAAAACTATACTATTTTTGAAGCTGGAAAAATCCTACGCTTTTTTGTGTATGAGAAAAAAACAAAAAAAACAAAACACTTTTCTGGCCCTGTATTTTACTTGCTCTGGTTTCATTTTGGCTGTGTTCGAATGTCCACACTAGTTATATCACATCATTTTCAGAGAGGTCCAAGTGTCCAGTGGGTGAAAAAGAAGTGCGATCAATATTTCCCATAATGCATCTTGAAAAGTTGTGTCCAGCACTGGACTTATTAATATAGACCATAATGCATTGCAAGAGTTCTAAAACAGCAGAGGAAGGCGTCAGGTCTTTAAATGGCCGGCCCTGTTTACCCTTGAACTGTACTTTATACAATTTTGCATTTTATAACATAACAACCCTGATAAATATAAGCCTCTTTAGCCAAATGTAACACATTAAAATTAACCAGAAATCAGGGAAAATGTCTAAAAAGTGGCTATTCCTGTTGTGAGCCTCTAGAATTTTCAGTATTTTTACAACTGGTTGAGATGATGACGGTGTTGTCTTAATTTATATTATTATTATTTATGTGAATTTATATTTATATAAATAATATGAATTATTATTAATATTATTCATATTTGAATACATGCCACAGAAGCGGCAAAGAGCCCAACAGCAAATTCTGCTTAGGGCCCTCTAAAGTCTAGTACTGCTGTTTTCCATTAACAGCAGTACTATTTTTGCCATAGCATTTTATGATGTTCGACACCATCACTCAGTTAGAGGCTCTTTGTTTAGTGCTTTGTAAGCTAGCACCTTAGCAAGCGTCCTAACGTCTACAAGTCCATGTTGATGCTTCATATGTTAACCATAGACATAGACACACATAGTCCACGCAGTTGACAGAAATACCACAGTATCCAGGCCATACAACAGCTGTGGACCTGTTATGTAACCTGTGCTGCATGTTGTTGGGCATTTGGAAAAACTGTCTTTTAAGAAGTGCCAACTTTAGAAAGGCATTATCAAGTTGGTATGTTTAATCTGTTACAAATGCCCAAACTAGGCCTTATGTTCCAGGAGGCAAATATGTACAGGTCTTATAGCTTTATATACATACATGGGCATAGATAAATCCACAAATGTGCTTTTGTTTTGTTGATGTTTCTTTTCAGTTGAATTAAATTCAATTTTAGAAATATTAACTGTTTTTTTGTTGACCCAATGTCAAATAACTAATACAAATCTTACAAAAGATTTTTTTTTTTTTTTTCTGACTCATACTTTGCTTGTTTGCAGGTACGTCATCTACTTGTCTCCATGGTGATAGATAAGTTCAAAACTCTACTGTGGAACATCTGAGACACAGCAAAAACATCTCCAGCCAAGCAGATAGCATACCCACTACCAGAAATGTTGTACCATAAGGGCTTTAAAGGTGCACTCTGTAATTTTTCTGGTGGAGGGTCTGCCAAAAACAGTACAGGCTTAGTGAACCTTTAATATAATATCCAAAGTGTCGCCGTGCTCACCTGACTGTCGAGGCCAAGCAGCAGCAGCATTATAAAAAATAGGACAGCCCATAGAGTTGGGAAAGGCATCATGGTGACTGCCTTGGGGTAAGCTATGAACGCCAGCCCGGGACCTGCAGAGGGGACGGGGAGTGGGAGGGGACAAACAAAAACAACAAGAAGCAACGTTAGCATCATGTGAAAGGGCTCATCTGATCTGCAGCCACTGTTAGACCCAAGAACCCAACCAGTGGACAGCAAGACCAGACCGGAGCAAGAAGCACTCACTCACTAACAAGACGCTAACAACGTGCTAATAATGTGCTAACAATTTAGACTATAGGGTTAGGACAAACAATGTATCTAACTATACTTACCCATTTTGCCCTATAATACAGCAATTACTAGGTTACATAGTAAAATATCTCTATATAGTACTCCAATAGTAAATCTAAAATGGCTATTCAGTGTTTTCAAAGGGAGTTTAGCTGTGGAAGTAAGTACAAGTAAGTATAATGCACATTGCGGTACATGGTTATATCAAGTACTTCGGCAATATAAAGTATAAACAGTGTGACAGCCCAATACATAAATTTTTCAATAGTTGAGAATTTTTTGGCAGTTTAGGCAACCTGATAATATGAGAGATGACGTCTATAATAACTATAACCTATACAAAGGCTATACAAAACTGCTACACCAGTAATATTATACTAAAATTTTGATATTGAGGACTGATTGCAATAGCACAATGATGATTAAAAAGTGCTTTTTGTACTATAGAGGTTCAGATATAGATACTTGTCCAAATGGGTGCTCAGTATTGATAACATCTGATAACACTATATTATGTTATACAAACGTGTGTCTCAACATCAAAAACTCTCAACTATTAAAACAGCTACACTCTAGAAAACTAAACTGCCATATGATGAGCATGATTGACATTTCCCATTTTTATTTTTTGGTTTGTTTTTTATGGGAAAAGTAAACCGAGTCCATCACAGCCCAAAGTCAAAGTAAGTCACCACCTAAAGACTTCACTCTTACATTTTGCATCGTCCCAGTGTGATGTAGGAGGAATGCAAAATGGTCTGGGAAAAACAGCAGCCGCTACAATCACATACGCCTTTTTCATGTTTTTTTTTTAACTTTTTTATTTTTTTGGTGATAGGCGTAGTTTAATGTTGAAGTGAACCAAAGATGTACAACAGGAGGCACTGAAACAGCAGATAGTAGTGTAGTAGTTCACTTTTAGAGGCATCCATCCAACCAAACACCGCTGACTCACAGCACACTGTGACAGGGCTGTGTCAGCCTTCAGTGCTGTCTTTACACTTTACATGGCTATTCAAATACAATGTTAATTTGCCTAATTCTTATTACATTAACTGCATTCATAATTAGGATTATTTACTACAAGGCCAAAACTATTTTATGTATTTTACATATGTAAACACTATGATAGGCTTGTCTAAAGGGAATAGCAATACTGATGCATGCTGTTCATAATAGTACCTGAAAATGTAATAAACACTTTTTTGCATTAGAGTTTACAGGCTTCAAAGTGAAGTGTACTGTCTGAGTAACAACATGGGACATTGATAATCAATATGATTGTTTCATCTGAACAGATACTGTCACAGCAGCCTTTAATACAAAAGCCTTTTATGCTTCATTCATTGTATTCCTAAACCAGTAGCTTATATGGACACTAGTCTGTCTGAAGATACTTTATCCTTTAAGTAAAAGCTGTATGTGAGCTGCTTGCGCAGAGGATGTGAGCTACTGGATTAATATTACACTGCAATTGCTACATGTTATAATATGGAGGCCTATAACTCTGTGTGTCATCTAGTTTGGTGTTATTTCTCTTCACCTACACTGTATAGACCTATCTAAAGAGCTGTAAGCTAAAGCTGGTCACTACAGATGTAAGGTGCAGTGGTATTATTGTACAAAAAACAACATTTGTCACTTTATAATCACAAAGCAAAGCATGGATTGTACTTTTTGTCGAGGAACCACAGCAATGGTAACACCAGTTCAAAACAAGCTTTGGAGGCATCTGGCACAAGATGCACTATGCACTTCACCTACTCCACTCAAGCTTAGTCTATAGCCTATGCTACGCTAACTCCGACAAACAGATTGCTTCTTCTAATTCAATGTCACTGGGCAAAATGGACGACTATGTACCCAAAATAAAATTTCTGAAAAATATTTTCTTTCTGGAAACTTGCTTCTCCAACTTGTGGTATCTTGCTGTTGACTTATCGTGGCTAACACGCACTCTTAATTCAAGGTGTTTGATTGCGGAAAACTTCCATATGCCGATGCCGTCATTTTTTAATAGAATCCATTCTTTTCCAATGACCAAATGGTTTGTGTTCTGTCTTTCCGTTGCTGTTTTCTTTAACGTGGTATTCACTTGTTATTTCATTAGTTGAACCAGGAAGCAGCGCCCACCATCACTGCCGCCTTTTACAGACCCGCGTACCTGACTCTGCCACATCAGCAATGTCCACCCCTTGCTCTTGTGCCATGAAGCCCAGGACGGAAAATATTGCGAATCCAGACACAAAACTGGTACCACTGTTGAGGGCTCCCAGCAGCAAACAGTCCCTATATCACACATATGTCATGGAGGAGGATTTGTTAATGAACACAGCAGTCACCCCCCTCACTTTTTCCCACAAAAAAAACGCTAATGCTAAATGCTAACAGCCCGCTAACAAAGCCCCCGCCCGAGCGCAGCCTCACCTGTAGCAGTTGTATTTGTACTTGTTGTAGCTCCCAAGAGAGGTCATGGCACCCAGGCAAATGGCGTAGGAGAAGAAGATCTGGGTGCCCGCGTCAATCCATACCTGTTAGGGGTAAAGGGAGAGAGCAGGGACAAAAAGGCTGAGGCCTGCTGATGTTGGGACAAAAGAAACCAGTATGAAATACAGTGAAAAGCAATAAGCTAACAGGCTAATGGACTCATTTGTTTCCCTATTAGGCATAATCATGTACAACATTCTGAGTTACAGCAGTGAGTAACACAAGCTGATTCAATAGAAATGGTGAATTATGACTCTCAAACTCAAAACACTTTTAAAATCATTTAAAAGAGCAGTTTAAGTCTAATAACTAATAAACAACCACATTTTGCTTTTTCATTACTAATCTTTAACTGAAGCCTGACATCTGAAATAAGAAATAGCAAGTGAGTATCAAGTAAAATGGGACAATGCGGGTTTCGCCAACATTCCTCCTGTTGTTAGCCAACAAGCTAGCCCTTAAGTATTGATGAAAAAACACATAAGCCTAACTGGCAACTGAAAGTAACTTTGATCAACTTCTATTTTAGAAAGAAAGTCTTCATGTTGCTGTGTTGTCTCAAAGTAAGTCTTAATCTAGCAACAGCATTAGCCTGTTAGCATAGCTGATAGCAGGAGGAGTCCCTTACCTCCGGATCCTTGAGGCGGTTGAGGTCGGGGTACAGGTAAAACTTGATTCCTTCGGCAGCACCAGGCAGAGTCACTCCACGGATCAACAAGACGATTAGCATCACAAAGGGGAAAGTGGCAGTGAAGTAGACCACCTGAGCACAGAGGTAAAATTATGAATCTTATTAGAATTCAATGAATAATTTAAGGAAATCAGAAATCACAATTTAAATGGTCACATTAGCAAATCACAAAAGGTGGAGAATGTTTCTGTGTAGACTCTGCAAACCTGACTGGTGCATCGGAGGAGAGAAAGATTAAGAAGACTCCCGCACACGGTCTCACACTTGGTTCACTTTTATTAATATGTTTCATTCCCTCTGACCTTCCTCAGGTATGAGCACAGCCCCTTCCACTCCCCCTATACAAGTTAAGGGACTGCCCCCTAACGGATAATCAACCAATCACAAGAGGGAAAAAAATATACATCCCCAATGTAGCAGCAGTATTGCACATAATTCACTTCACACCAGTCTTTTGTGAGTTAAAATGCATGGACAATGACTAGAAAAATATGAAGATTATTAGCACACGAAAAAGGTAACAATTGTAATTCTGACATTTTTTAGCAAAAATAAGTGATGCCTCTAAGAGTTTACATGAACCTCTCTCATAGCTCAGAGGGAGGGCAAACAAATGTGCACTCTTCATTACAACACCCTTTTGACATCATAACATTACATTAAACAATAGTTATTTGTTTAAGCCTTTTGGGCTAAGAGTTTGTAAAGTAAAAATCCAACAGGCTTTGTGTCTTTTAACGCACGGTTGTGGTCGCCTCCTCTTGATGGAGCAGACATCTGTACGATCCCACAGAGACAAAGTGAAGACAGGTCATGTTGAAACTGATTAAAATGAACAGCAACAGGAGAGTCATGGTCTTGGCGTCTTATTGTGCTTTTGTGCTCACTTATGTGGGTTTTGAGCTCTAGTGTCGTCTTTCCAACATGCGTGAGACTGTATGGGCAGTGCAACAGCTAAACTAACATTTAATGAGACTCCTAATGAGAAATTTCTTTCTGGTAGAAGGATGACAGAAATGAGAAGTCTTGGTGATGTTATGGCACTGAGCACAACTGCCGTATCTATAATTGCTAATAAGAAAAGGGATAATGAGAGTTTTGAGCGCAGTTAATGTGTTTCTGCCCTAGGAGAAGTCTGAAAGTACCAAAGCATCTCTCACGCGTCTCAGTTCTGGATCAGTGTTTAATATGTGCCAGTGTTTCATAATAACTGATTTGATCTTGTTGCTCTGGGTGAATACACAGTGTTAAATATCACCAAAAAAAGTCTCTCATTTTTAGAGCTGGTAGGCCAAACAAATTAATCCCCCCTCCCAGTGCTCTTTTTATGTAAGCTATCAAACGGTCTAACCTGCTGACTTCATGTTGTTGCAAACATTTTCGATTTGCATTAATTTTGCAGTGAATTTAGGCTTTTCTTGAACACTTCAATGTGCCTAGATGAACTGAATCTTATCAAATGTAACCATTCTCTACAAATGTGTGATCCCTCAGTCATCAAAGTAGAAAATGAAAAATAAGATTGCATTTTGTCAACTGGACAAATGCCTTTCGAGTGAATACCCTTTGCTTCTCATCCAAGTAGCTTAAACAGGGCTGACTCAGCTCCGATAATGGCTTCATTATATAAAGGGAGTAACTACACTGGAACCAATAAACCGTTCTTGTTTACTGTAATAAAAATCTGTTTTTGTCTAGGCCTATATGCAATATTTTGGTGTTATTAGTAGGCTTAGCTTACAACTTCTACACTGCTATCACCTATTGACTTACGTGGACCAAGTGAGGATTGTTTTTTAATGACATGATTCTGATTTAGCATGTTCAATAGAAGAACAACAATAGAAGAAATTATAACCTGTGAAATATGCTTAAACCTTAGCTACACAGTAGATTTAAGTCTGTTTAAAAGCCACAATACCACTCGAGCCACCCCAAGACATCACTTTTCCTGACCTCATCCCAGTATCGATTAGTGGGGTTGGATTTGTGCTCGATGGTTTTACGGAGGTAGTAAAGTCGATAAAACAAGGCCGAGTGTGGTCACTACTCTGCAATTGAAAATGATACAATGTGGGAAGCCCTGAGGTTTGTTATTTCTGAGGAGCCGAGCAATCATATAGCGCAATTGTTTCTTCTTATCGGTCATGCCATAAATGTGTTTCATTAAACCAATCCTTATTTAAGAAGGATGTTAACCTCAGAACTGTGTAAACTCTTTAAAGAGACAAACTATACGCCATTTGTACTGTCATTGGCTTTTAGATATATTTTTAAGTACATTTGCTTTGGCATTTCATGTTTTATAACCTCCCTAGGTATAGAAAACATTATTTTACAGCAGTTGCACACGACTTGGATTTGGTGTTAGCGCGGCATCTACTGACAGCAGTGAGAATGAACAAAAAATAACCAAAAAACTAAGCATTTAGGCAACATAACTGGCAAGCTACTACGCGTGCACAGTTGTAACAAACGCAATTTGAGGGTAGAAATGCTCAGAGTCTGACAATGATTTATGGACTTAAACACTGCATGGAATTTCTACCTGTGACACAACAATCCAGGGAAAATTGTAACAGAGTGATTTCTGAGGCTGAGAGCAAGACCAAGATTAATGAAAAAAGAGTGGATGAAGCTAAATACGACTTCAAATATGTTTTTTTTAATTTTTTTTATGAGGGGACAACATTAAAACATAATAAAAAAAAAAGGATAGCAAGGTTTTTAGGTCAAATGTTAATGATCAGGGCTGAGGGATCTGGGGAAAAATATCTTATGATTTATGACAGGATTGCAATTAAATCCAACCTTTTGTCCAGTTGACAGATTTAACTTTGGCTTTTACTATGGATCAGACCTGGACGACTGAGGGATTACACAAAAAACTGACAAAAAGACTGAAATATGAACTGAGTGAACATGGGTACCTTTCCGGTGGACTTGACTCCCTTCCAGATGCAGAAAAAGCAGATGACCCAGACCAGTAGCAGACACAGGGCCAGGTCCCATTTGATCGGACCAATATCCTCGATCCCACTGGTGATTCCCAGTACATTGTGTCTGCAAAGTCAAACGCACAAGAGCCAAGTTAGAATAGCGTTGAGAAACATCAAACGGCCTTTACTCTGATTCCTATAAGTCCTGTCACAACAATTACTACACTGAGTTAGTGTTACAAAAATATTGTTTAAATGATTTTAGTTCAATAATTATCACGTATATACTTTGATTGCACCATAGGAGGAGTACTTCTGTTGTACTTTTATATGGGTGATTGTCAGATTATAGCGATGATGTCAAATATGAAATAAATATAAACAATAAACAATCATTTTGAAAAGAATTTATGCCACTGATACAAAAACCCAAGAGCAGATTTAAACCACAAAAACATTCTAAATCTACAATATTGTTAAAAATACGAGCTGCAATAAATAAACAGGAGAATGAAACACTTTAGTACTTGGTTTGCATTTGTAAGAGTCATACAAGTTATGAATTCAACGGCTTAAATCTTATCATTTAGTCAAAGAATAACCAAAAAGAAAGAAAAAGTATACATGATAAATATGCCAATGTTGACGGTGTTCCCCTTTGATTCCATTGTATTTTGCCATGAAATATCCAAAAGGTAAATTCACAAATGTTGAAACAGATCATTTTTGTCAGCGACTAGGCCCAATAACTCACTGTATTACAACTAAAATCACCATTTAAACTCGTAACACTGTAGCTGTTCACCATCTGTATTAAGTATGATTGGACTACAGAACGTCGTGATGTCATCTGAACTCGACACTCTGAGCTGTGTAGGGCTGACTAATTGTCATAGCTGACTCATTATAGATACCGAGTGACAACTGAAGTGTTTCATCCTGCTATTTATCACAGCTCATGTTTTATTTATAATATGGTTCATTTAGGTCAAAGTTTACTTGGATGATTCTGCGTTTGGGTAGTGGCACTGGATGGTTTAAATCATAAACTGTATAAAGAAGTGGACTGAGGGATTGTGACGTCACTTGTAGCGTTCGGCTCCAGTCAGATGAAGCTCGTCGAGGCTAGCGGTTATAGAGGCGGATTTGGAGCCAAGTTCTATATTTGGAATTTAAACCGCGAGTATCATAGCAACCAAAGAGTTAATCTGGTCCGACGCTGTTGACGGTAACATCCCCTTCCTGCCCGCACCGCTGGTTTAGGAGGGAGTGGGTTAATACGAACATTTTAAGACCAAAATGAGGATAGCTATGTCCATTTATATATAAAGTCTATGGTTTAAATGTCATAATTTAATGTGATATTTTCTCAATTACTATATATAAGTACTGTACCTGATTTTTACTGTGGAAAACGTGGAAAAGCAGAAGTCACTTTTAAGCAGTTCGCAGTGGTTCAAAGTTACTCTTTCACTTTCCTAACACATTCTTAGGATTATAATTTAGCTTTTTTGAGGCCAGAATGGAGTTTTTTCTTCACAGTCATGCTAACAACAACTAGAATGGTAAGGTTAAGGAAAACTTGCCTAGCGAAATTTACTCTCTGCATTTGACCTATCCACTGGGGCATCTTAATATAACAGCATTACTTCCTGGTTCACGGACAATAAAAATGCTTTGTAATTGAATGCAGACTGCACACATTGGTCTCAATTTTGACCTTAAGACGTGCTTTGTAATATCTAAACGGGGGTAAAACAAATGTGATGCAATTCAATATTATTTATACAGCACATATAAAATACAATTTAAGCTGTCCAAATGTTATTACATGAAATAAAACTAGTACAGTCCTTTCAATAGGCTAGCAGAAACGAGTCAGTTAACTTCCTATTAAAATATACTGGGCGGGTTTACTGCCTGATCTTCAGTGGTTGTTGTAAGTAGCGCTGTAGTCGTTTAGTCCATTAATTGGAAGGAGTTAGTGAGTAAGTTATCAGAAGATAAAGTATTTTGGAATTAATATTTTAAAACGCAGATTAAATTCATGATTCAAGTGTAATCTAAATACATTGTCTCCTAATATTTTTTTCTGCATAAATACTTGTTTTTGCATGAACCCCCGTGCAGGTATAGTCTTGTGAGTACAGTTTGGGTCAGATACATAGAGATAATAGTTTTGAGAGCTTTGGCCCTTTCTAGGCGACTTGATCGACAGGAGGACTAGTGGACTACAGCCCTAGCTGTAAGACAAACAGAACGTAAACTTACTCCCAGAACTCGGTGACAGGGGAGGTGAAGTTGGAGAGGCTGGTGGCGTTGGCAGCCATCCACAGGGTTTTGTTCTTTCGATACGTGTCCTCAATGCAGCGGTCTGTGTTCCAGGGGTGGTTACAGCGAGCCCAGGGCAACTCTGGCTGGAAGCACTGCAAAAAACAAAATTTGGATCAACTATTTCAACCAGTGAGAATGGGAAATGTCACATCTGAAATAAAACTACTTTATAGTATGAATGTTGTGTGTGCGATGAGCCAATGGTGCAGATTAGCAGCCTCATTTCTGTCAGTCTGCCCTAGGGCAGCTGTGGCTACTATAGTAGATTACCAGTGTACCAGAGTGTAGAGTAAATGAATAATACACTTTAAAGGGCTTTAGGGATCTTGAAAGGCACTATATAAATACAGTGGCTAATGAATTAATAAATAGCTCAATTTGTTTCATGTTGAAAGTTTAATAAAAATGTACAATTGAAAAACATCCTTTATGTTATCTGATAAGAAGATTTATCTGTCAATTTATGAACTATTTTAACAAAGATCAGTAAAACTATTATTATCTACTGCGAAACTTTAAATGTGTGAACTTTAATAGTTTCTGAGTTCCTAACACTTGCAAGTGTGAGCGTCACCATCCCAGTGTCTCAACTGTTTGGTTTTGCAAGATTTTACCACATCACGGTTAGCCCCAAAGATCTGTGTACATGTTTTGTAAAATGTGACATATTAGAAGCAATGTTATTGTAAATATGTTCAATTATTTTGTGAGTTTTGTTTATTTTAATTTTGAGAAGTTCAATAAAAAAAAGTTGATCACAATGTGCCCCCTTTAAGAGGACATTAAGAAAAATCTATTACAATTTCTGGACAATTTTAACATTTAGTTAAAACTGTCCAAATATCAGTGCACCCTGAACATATACTCTCGTCTGAACCAGCTCTTTGTCTACTGATACTGGACTGAATGCACTGTTGTTTGGGGCACTTTAATCAAAGCTGGCTCTTGTAAATAATATGCTTTAAATCCTTTTATTGTGGGCTTACAGGCAGATCACAGTCGCCTTTGTGCTCACTGAGACCTGGGTCTACACATGGGCTCAGCACATTTAATTTGGATTAGAGCGTCTCCTTCAAAGAGAAGACAGAAACATGATGTAAAACAAGCAGATGCTTTCAACATGAAGGACACGCTTCATTAAGAAAATACAGACCAACAATAGCTCCTTACAAGTATAGCTTATTAATATGAATTTGTGTACCATTATCAAAAAGAGGTGTTTATTATACCATAGTAATATTATTCCAATATATTAAAGGTTCTATATTACACAAAATTGACTCTTGTGAGCTTTAAGCCGTGTTATAATGCTGCTACCTCCTCAAAAACACACTCAGAGTTGTGTTTTGTTCCATTCACACATATTTGAGTAATCTCTTATTATTACCGGTAGTTTGTCTGCTCTGTTCCACCTTGTGATGTCACAAAGAGGTAGCTGAAGTTAACAGCTATCTTTTACCACTTTGTTCAGTAGATATTGGAAACCCCAGTGCTGAAATTATTCAAATGATTCTAGTGAAGGTGTATGAAGTTTAAAGTGTCACATCACAAAAGAAAAGAAAGAAGTGATAAACATGTAAGAACAGAACAAAACATACCTCCTTATGATATACATACCTCCTAGTGAAATATGGGCCCTTTAATATCAATTAAGTATACAGTAGTAACTTAACAACAAAAATATAGACGCATGAATCGGAAAATTTGTGATGCAGTGTTTGTAATGTAGTGTTGCCCTCTTGGTTGGGTGTAGAAAGAGCTAATTTTCAACTATATTTGATCAAACTCAAGCATGTTTCACCATGGGAAAGAAGTACAGTGTATGCATCATTTGGCATTTGGTACAAACAATGCCTTAAGGGTGAACATGTTTATTGACATGGGCTGAGTCAGACAGATATGATTTATTCACACTGGTAATTAACATATTTCATGTTTTGAAAGACACAATTGCATTATCATTATCTTTTTACTGCATCTTATTTTTAAAGTGAAACTAAACACTAAATCAGCTTTTTTTTCGCTACTAAACTGTGTATGTTTTTTTTAAAATAGCATTATCTACTTTCCCTAGCCCCATATAACAACTTTAATGTAAATTAGGTACATTTGCAGCTTTCTGGTTAAAAACATCTAAATAAAGTGGCCTCTGTAATTTCCAGTAGTTGGTGACATCACACAGGACTGCCTTGATTACATCCACTCACACTGTTCCTTAAACCTCCAGACCTCACCCCTCGTGCCCCTCACTCTACGCTTTAGTCTCCTCAGGCACAGCCACAAATGTATATATGTACTGACACAGCATAGTAACATTTTAATGAACATAAAGTGAAGTTTTGACAGTTTGGGCATTTCATAAATACAACAGCCCTCTGGAGACACCTGGAGAGTATGCATCCTCTGGGACTTGCTCTACATTTCACACTTCACGGCTACACTTGTGTCTCATGGTCGGATGAATATTTACGAGTAGAACCGTTTACAGATAGCAGATTAAAAAAGGAGCATTGGCATTTTTTATATCTTTCACATCGTGTCACAACCAGTCACATCAAGACTATGTAATGTATAGGCTATAAGATTCAAAATATAACCTTAGAATATAATGCTTGATAATTGCACTTACAGAATGAATTTATTCCATTACTGACCCCTTGGTGACGCAGCTTTTATCTCGTAATTCTGTTATTAATTTGACTACGCACAACGCACTTATCTCCTATTCAATGTACCCTACAGTACGCTACACAAACATGGATAAACTGCTATCATTTGTCACGTCCGAACTTTGACCTTGAATTATCTTATCTGCATAAATAACTTCCGAAACCATCAATAAGCAACCTGTTTTATTGTCTCACTTTCTCTGCCGTAAAACATGACCTACATTTTCCTTTGGGCTAATGTTTGAACCAAGAACTGATAATAACTAATTGTGAAAAAGGTGTCAACCATGAACTATATATATATATATATATATATAGACATAGCTAACCTGCTAGCCACATAAGAAGTGATCACGGGCGGGCTTCCGGCTCCACTGACTCTGGCTTTACTTTACATTCGAAAATTGTGGCCCCTCTCTCTGTAACTGCTGATGTCAGGCTCGCCATTTTGTTTGTTTTTTAAAGTTCACATTGACCCGCTCTACATGATCTTGGTGTTTTTATTTTTCTATTGTGTCCATAAATCAAGATATGAACAGTAATAATAGCCAAATCAAATCAGGTGCCTTCTTTCCCCAAGGTCGCTCCCGCTAGCATAAGCAACAGGTTTGATTGACAGTGTTGGTGAGCATTGCTCCGCTGGTTTAGCAGGGAGTGACCACTTAGCAACGCTGTCAATCAAACCTGGATGTTACTTTCAACAGCCTGCTCTGGATTGGCTCTTTCATTGCTATGATACTTGTGGTCAGAATAAGGAACTCAGCTCTAAATTCGCCCCTATAACTGTTAGCTTAACTCAGTTTCATATGACTGGAGCCGAACTCTGAGGGTGACGTCACACTCACTTAGTGCACTTCTTTATACAGTCTATGGTGTCAACACTAGGACAGATTTGCTCTTGTTAATGCTCAAGGACAGCCATTTTTATTGACCAAAAATGCTTGGTTTGTTGGAGTCACTTGCTTTTCTCCATGGAGATATGTTATGCCATTCTGTGAAATATATATTAGACAAAACAGCAAAATGTCCAAGGAGAAAACAAAGTTTTGTACCCTCCTTTGAAATGATAATTTACGTGTCGTAAATTATAACTAAAAAAAGCATAAATCTTCTTTAAGATAATCACCATTCCATACAGCGTAGCCAGTGAAAATGGTGAACAAAGACTTACCTGGAACAGATAGTACACGCCCCAGGCCAGAATGACGATGTAGTAGATGTTTAGCAGAGACACGATCACAATGGAGGCATAACCAATTCCTGTTGACACATAGAAAGTTAACATTAGCTTATAATTAGCACAATCAAAATTTTAGCTTCTCAGAACAGTTCTAGGTTCAACCATTAGCTCATCTATTCTATTATAAATATGTACCATTTATTTCACTCGGTGATGTTTGCCAAAAGTCTGTAATGACTGCTGTTTTGTAAAGGTTGCCACTTCACATGAAAAAAAGATTTTAATTTTTTTCACGTATTTAAGCAAAATGTGTTCCGCCTATGTACAGATAGACCTATATTGTACAATGCTCCTGAGGTCAAAATCAAAATAACTTCACTGTGTACTGTTTACATGTCAATATAAAGCATTTTATTGATTGATAATCAGGAAGTCCACAATAGCACGCTAGGTGTTGCAAGTTTTACCGTGACACAAAACTCTCTAAAAGGGCTTATCAACTCATCATGGTGAATAATTAGGATGCTCTGAATGCATAAGGTAAGTGAAGAATAACACTGGACAGTTGCAAACTGTTTAAAATGAACTAGTTGAGTGGTTACGATATGTTACAATAAAAATCACACTAATTATTGGCACTAATTATTTCTGGGCTCACCAAAAACTTTCATTTGATAAAACTATTTTCCCCATGTTGCATCTCTTTGTTTCTCGGCTCTCCGTCTTGAGAACTTAGCCTGTTATTATTGCAAACTTCAGACTACTGATTATATGAAAAACACAATATTGCATGGATTTTCTACATTGTTAGATTGTGATGTCTTTGTCAACCTAGTCACTCAATCAAGTCACAAGACTTGATGTGCAGTGTTGTTTCACAACTTCTTTTTTCTACTTCCTGTTTGGATACTGAAAAAGTGACTCTGACTCATGCTGATAATGGGCGATGGCATTTTTATAGCCTTCAAACGGAAAAGCAACACACACCGATGTACTTGAAGAGGTGCAAATGCAAAAAGCACAAAGGAAATACATGTAATGCACACTCAGGTGAAAGATGCCCAAAAAATAGACAAATAGTCTTCTTCTGATAATTTTACTTTCTTTCTTTGAGTGTGGTCACTGAGTGAAAATAAAGCAAAATGAGCTGACAAAGGCTTTTTGCTGAAATGAAAAAAGGAAACAAATCTGCCACCAGAGTGTGCTATGAAGTATTGTAATGCAACAATTCTATACCTTTAAACTTGCAAAGTCTTGACATTTTAAAAGTTAAACATTTGTAACCTTTGATACCATGACCCACTGAATAAATGAGTCTCATGGGACTTGAGAATGACACTCAGACTGCAACAAAAAATGTTTCATATGACTGATTCTGAAACCTCTGAGACCATCAACATATATTTGGAGCAACGCCAAAAGGTTAATTACCAAAGCTTTATTCAGGCTTAAAATATGTTTGAATACTTAATTTTATGTAAAATCCCATTGCCACAGGGAGAACATGCAAACTCCACACAGAATGGTGAATCTGGGAGTTGAAGCCAGGAACTTCTTGTCTTAGTTTTAGTGCGTGGTAAATTCTTTGCATAGAATGTACAGTAATTGTTTCCAGCAGAGGCCACAATGAGTTCAAGAGCTTAATTTGTAAATCAGAAGTTGCCGGAAAAAAAAAAAAAAAAGGCTTTGAGACTGGGGTCCAAACAAGGTCAAAACATTTACACCTACAGTGACACGTAACGTAGGAGAAGCCATCGTGAGTCATTCCCTGTGGTCCTGGATGCAATGCACGCTGTTTACTCTAGTGTTTTTAGAGACACCAGTCTTTCCTCTGCAAAAAAACCCTGGAGATGATGAAAAATGACAACTTCAACCTAATCTGAGTGACACGTAGCATAATTACGCCCAAATAAATGACATGTGTCTAATGCTGCTGGTGTAGATTGTCTGACATATTAATAGTACAAACGGTTCCTACGTGCTGCCTCGTTTACGCCCTCGTACTATTTTAGTGTAATTTGGTTTGTAACGTGTTTTAATGTCCAAAAACCAGAAAGTGCACTGTTAGCATGCTAGTTGTTGTTAGCTAAAGAAAAGCTAAAGTTGTGCTTAGAAACTTGCCAACAGTTTAGAATGAAATACTTGGGTTTTTTTTTTGTTTTGTTTTTTGTTTTTTTTTTTGCTTTTTACTGTAAGTGCAGTAATTAAATAAGACTCTAAATATAGATACTTGTTTATATTTAAGGTCATCTTTTGAATCACTTATCACTTTGTACAGATTAGTGATTTGCATACTTGCATAAGTTTACCAAGCCGTGTTTTCCTCTGTCCTTGAAAGGCTGGCTTTTAATGTAGTATATCTGAAACTGGTTAAAAACAGCTTTATTGCCTTTGGCCTTCAGAGGGAGATAAGGACAAGGCTGAGGCTGTTGTGGTTCAACCTGACATGGACACTGATAACTTCACACAAATCAGTGAGCTGATGGTTTGTGCTAGCTCCAGCTCCATGTAAACAGACTTTAGATTAAATGTGCTTTTGGACATTTTGTGGTACTTTTTACTGTCCTCAACTTCATTTTTTGTTCCGTAAAAGGTTGTAGAAGTCAAATCTGGCAGCACTTTATTTTACTGTACTCTTGTAATCAACTTATTAAGTCAATGCAATGTATTTAACACATAAACACAACACTTTGGCTGTTGTTGTGTAACCTGAACTCTCTAACATTAAAGACGGGTATTAATTGCTACATAACATTGATCACCATGTTACTTTTTATCATTTTGAAAACAATATATTGGCAGTAGTGATCCTATTCTGCAAAACTGACTTTTTAGAGCTATTACCCATGTTATAGTTGTTTCTCCTTCTCATGTACCCCTCAAAGTTGTATTCAGAGTGATTCATGAATATTTGTGTAATCTTTATACTAGTATAAAGGTAGTATAAAGATAGCATAAAGATATCATTGCTCCAATCAACCTCTGTTTTCACCGACACAGGTACACGCCCACTGCTCTTCGAACTTCATTCACCAGTTTAGAGTTGTTGTTTTTTTATCTATACTACACATAGGATTAGGCAGCGTTGTGTAGTCTTTTTGGTACCAATGAAAAAAGTCAGCTACTCTAGTGTGATGTGCATGTCCATAGGAGGTGCTGACAGATGCACGGTTCTTTGTTGTGATGACATTTATGGCAACGTCAGCTCCCATTGGGCACCGCAGTTTTCCATAGTCAGTGGACTCGAGCTCAAAAACATTCTGGTTGTGTTACATTGTACATCGAGGAAGTCACAAGGTCGGAGGTAGTGTCAAATAAGCTGTAGTCTTTAATGATACTCACAGAAATGTTCTCTTTCTAGTGACCTTGCCAGTGCCTTGTGTTACAGTGTTGCCCGTGTGTGTGTTTATCTAAAATCTGTATACACACACTCGCATCAGGCCCCCTGTCTACTTTATGGGGACCAGAGTCAAGTCCCTGTTATGAAAATCCTTTATTATAAGATCAACAACATGATTTAAAGTTCAGATAAGAGTTAAAAGAGATTACAGTTTGGGTTTAGACCAAGTTTAGGCAAGCAGTGATTATGGAAAAAGGTTAGAATCAGACTTTAGGAAATGAATGCAAGTCAATGTAATGTCCCCAGAATGAAAACACAACATGCATTTGTGTGTGTGTCAGGGGGAGGGGGGATGGGCTGGTCAAACAAACAGAACAGTGTCCTCCATGATGTCAGTACGCTGACCCCAAATGACCCTACAGTGTTTACATGTGGCCATAATACTAAATCAAGGGGGGCAGCTGCTAATAAATGTAAACTGGGCTATGTGGGATATGTTAAAGGACCTATGATACGCTAAATTTACTTTTTAGAAGCTTTGAAGTATTTTTAAATGCTGTTTCTACACCATGCACATAACTGGAGTTGTGTTTTGTTTCACATATGGATGTTTGAACAATCTTCTGTACTGAGTTCATCTTATTAGTCCAGATGATGTCATGAAGTGGTGTCCCTCTTCTTCAAAAAGTGCTCCTCTTTGCTTTTAAAGTCGATACACTGTGACCAGATCATTCAGAGCTCAAATTGCGGTCATAAAAACCATGTCTTGCTAATAATCACGATTTATTGTTTTAGCCTTATTTGAATAGTTTCATACTGGTCAATGCGCCCTCCGCTGGCAACACTGGTGACCTGAAATAGGGCCGTTGTACTTTTTTTGGGCGACTAGTTTCGTTTTGGTTTATGTTAAATGAAGAAAAGCTATGAATAGGTTTCGGTTACTGCATTGCTGTAGTAGTTACCAATTGTAGATAGTTATGGTTTTAGCTTTTAAATTGTCAAAATGTAAATCTCATTAAACCTATTGCGCGGATGCTATCGTCGCCGATAAACCGCGCTTTGATGGACTTTCCATTACCATAACTCAGTAACCAATTGTGCTGTCATGTAAAAAAACAGCATCTCAAAGCAGAGGCATGGGGCTCTTTAAATATTTTACTGTCATTACGGTAATGTGCCTCTGTTGTCCCTCGAAGATGACGAATCAGAGCCCAGGGGATTTTCTCAGTCAGTTATTCGATCCGTCAAAGAAAAAATCTGGATGGATATGTAAAATAGAGGTATCTGTGTGAAAAAATGCAGCACATTCTGATACTTCCTTTAACATGATTTTTATGGATGAAAAAAGAATAAAAGCCTAGGTGAGCTATACTGGTCTATAGTGTGCTCAGTCCTTAAAGGGTTAAAGTCCCAGTATGTAGCTTTTGAGCCCAAAAAACAACTAACATAAAAACAAATTTGATTTAAATCGCCATTATGTTTCTGTTTATTACACTGAAAAACATACATACATAAGACGGGGCTTGCATCTCCACAAACCTGACTGTTATTTGGCTTGGAGGAGGGCCAGCTACTGTTTTTTTTTTTACCATGGATATGTTGTTCCTTTGGTTAAAATCTTCCAGAGTACGGCATAAAACGTGTCTCCATGGAGAATGTCCCAAAGTATAGTTTTAACTTTCTATTTCCATGCAGGTCCCAACTCCAGAAAGTGACACTCTGCACCTTTAAATAAGAATTCCTTTCACTGAAACCTATAAATAGATTTCCATGGTCTTGTAAACAGTATAATTATTTTACCAGCATTTTGGAAACATTTCTATACAGTGGTGCTACACATAGACAAGTACGTTTGCACATTTTCAGCTTTTATTTTTTCCTGACACACTTGTGAATTTCCATCGCAGCCGTATCCCTGCTCCTCACACTGTACTCTCTTTATAAGGTCTGGATATTCCTTATAAGGCCATGTTCTCTGACAGGAAAACTTCATTTTGGCTGTTGCTAGGCGACCAAACCAACCTCCTCGGCTCCACTGGCCCCAGCAATGAAGACACAAAAAAAAGGTGTGGAAACGCGTTCTTGAAAGGTCACAGGAGTTAGCGAGCCTTATTGGAGTCTCTTATTACATTAAAACCAGGCACGCTGTTTAACTATGCAGGTGGCATCTATTTCCCAAGCCGCACAAAGCCTTAATTTACAATCTGATCTAGCTAGCTCGCTCTGCTTCATGTGATGTGTTGCTGTGCTGTTGCCAATGGCGACAGTGATTGGTTTGGGACACCGTGTTCACGTCTGGAGTGAAGTCCTTTAGGCTGAAATCACTCTTGTCCTGTTTTGGTGCTGGTTTAATACTCGATCAATCCTTATGTAGACTTGGGTTTGATCCCATTTTGGTTCTGGTTTAGTCCTAATTTTGATGCTGATGTTTTTGCAATCAGTAATGTCTCCAACAGAGCCGAAAAGGGCTACAGTTTGTTTTTGAAGGCAGATGAATGTTTGGTACCTAAAGGTCATTTTTGTTATTTAGACGACGAGCGTGACAGTCTAATCAAATGAATCCATTAAAGAAGATGACGTACAAGATGTTAACAGGAGCGTTCAAATAGTTACAGATACACATAATGCGCTTAATGTAGTAGAATTTGTTGTAATAATGTTGTTTCCTCATCACAAACACACCTGGAGTTGTGTTTTGTTTCATTCGCACATGTTTAACACACAAATCCTGCATATTTAGTTCTTCTCTCAAACTGAAAACAGCCCTAGAATTGCTAATCTCTACTGAACTAAAGGTCAAAGGTAGCTGTTAACTTGAAAACTACCACTTCGTGACATCACAAGGTGGAACAGAGCATTTTGAGCTTTGGTGATGTAGACAGACTAATAATGTGAAACAAACAAAACATAATTAAGAGTATGTTTTTGAGGAGGTAATAGCATTATAACATGGTTTAAAGAGTCAATTGTGTGTAATATAGGACCTTTAACTGTGAAAATTGCAATATTTTGTATGGTTTATGGTTTATAGCTCTGTAATAACTGGGACTATCCATGTGAAACAACAATTGGCATATAGCTGACACATAGGCAAGGTTCTAGACTCATAAAAATCTTTCTATACAGCAAGTCGTGCAGTTTTTGGCACCTCTGATGGATATTTGCAGATCATGCTAGCGGATTTATTTTCACTTGTGCCAAAATGACTACGTGATGCTGCCGAATTGTGCATTTACCAACGATTAAGAAGAAGTAAGTACAGAGTAGTGGGGGTATACCATGACTGTATATATAAATGAATGTAGCTAACCTGCTAGCCTCTACGTTACAAATAGGAAGTGAGCATGGGCACGCTTCCGGCTCAATCGACTCAGGCTCCAATTCACTTTAACCGAACATTACATTTCCATAGTCCACTTCTGTATACAGTCTATGGTGTATACCGGAGGCGACTATAACAAACTGATATCACACAAAGCTTACCTTTTTATTGCAGGAATATGTGGCTTTTGTCAGGTTAGATTGTAATCAGACGAAGAAACTAATTTGCACGTTTGTGAACCCAATCTGTAACTGTATTTAACATTTGTGCATTCATAGAGTTATATTGGCGGTTGTTGTCCATCGCACTGGCTCTGTGTAGGTCTACATCCTCAAACAGTTATCATAATGCATTGAAATTGGTTATCTAATGATGCATAATCCCACATAATACTTCACAATGGGTCTATAATTATTCTTGAATGGAGCTAAATTGCCTCGTGTTTGGCGTTGTGTTTGGCCTTGCATGGAGGAGCTAGCATCTTCTCCCCCGCGTACACCCCAAATAAGGTTAATGTATTCACTACTACGTTTCCACTCTCACTTCCTCGTGTAATATTCATAAAGCAGCATACATATCCAGCAAATGCATATGTCTCTCCCATATCTTTCTATATATGAGGGTTGTATTTATGCATGTCTATGAAACTGTTCACTGAATAATTCACAACCGGATACTACAATTCTGGAATTCTTTGTAGGTGGCGATGTTAAATTAATGGAAAATGTAACTGCATAATTTACAACTATTTTTGATTATTAAAAATAGGATTATTAAAGACGTCTTAAAAACAGAAGTAGTTAATTTTAAACAGTTTGCAGTGGTCCAAAGTTATTCCTCACTTACCGTATGCATTCTGAGCATCCTAATTAGTCACTGTGATAAGTTTACAAGTGTTTTTCACAACTTTCAGAAACAAGAGTTGAGTTTTTGCTGTGACAGTAAGGCTAACTAGACTTACACAGCATGCTAAAAGGTACTTCCTTATTATCGGACAATAGCACGCTTTAGAATTAGACACAGATAGCATGCAGCAGACGCCTAGACTACCAAGCTGTTTTATTCAATTACAGGTGTTTGGGTTGAGCAAAAATACATGGAAAAACACATCACTTTAGCTACTGCTTCTCGGGTGATCAGCAGCAGTAGTTAATTAAAAATGTCTTGCTATAATCGCAATTTAAAGCCATGTTATGTAACTTTTTAGCCAAGCAGACAGATGCAGACAAGCATGCAAGAGTTGAGATTTCAATTTGACCCTATTACAGATTTGATCACTGGCAAAATGATGGGATTATATACTCTAGATTGTAGAGTTACATATTTAATAGATTAATTTAATTATATTTAACTATATTATGTATGTATTACATTATCATCAATACATTATCATATAAAATCATATAAAATCAATACACAATGAGTTACCATGTAAAAACAGTATTCCTAGAAACATCTTTATGGATTGACAGCTCTATTTCTGCGAAGTGAGTAGTCATAAAAGAATGTCAGTTTAGGTGATGACTTTGGAGTGATGTGTTTGGCTGAGAGAACTGGAGCCATAAGATGCACACGATACTGGAAATGTTTAACCTGATCTGTGGATGGTGAGGAGACGGTGAATGATTGATCAGAAATATCGTTTTAAAGTCTTGGATAGCAGTACAAACTTAGTCCTGGTTTAGTCCTGGTTTAGACCTTTGTCCTGGTTTAGACCTTGTTAAGATCTTTATCTCACTTTTAGTCTAGTCCTGGTTTAATTGGTTTGGTCCAGGGTTAGCTTGGGTTCTGCACTGGTTTCTAAATTTTGTGTTTATACCAGATTTTGTGCCTTGTTTCATGTTTTGTTCTTCCAATTACATTAACTTTAAATTATAAATCGGACGTCACCCCCCCGATGGTTACTCTTTAAGTTACCCTTGAGAAGCAGTTTTCACAAATACTCTTTGTTGAGTAATTTCTTGTACCACTACTTTGTACTTTTACTTGAGTAGAAGTATTATTCTGAAGTAAAACGTTACTCTTTCTTGAGTAAAAATTTTGGCTACTCTACCTAAGTCTAGTTCTAAGACAGTTAAATGTAATTTGATGCAGGTATCACAGTGTTCATAACCAAGGCTAATTCACAACACCAGTAGCTGGGAGAGCTTTTAACAGATCAGAGTTCACTAAATGCAGTATTAATGACAATATAAACACTAATGCATACAATGAATATGATATCATATATGCCCAGTCCATATGTAAGCCAGTGCAGAAGAATGGTACATTATAACTATTATAAGTGTCAAACTTGCCGAAGCTCTTCAGAAAGACCACTAAAAGGAGATGTTTGGAGATGTTTAGAGATGTCTGGAGATGTCTGGAGCTGTCTGGAGACGTTTGGAGATGTCTGGAGATGTTTAGAGCTGTCTGGAGACGTTTGGAGATGTCTGGAGATGTTTAGAGCTGTCTGGAGATGTTTGGAGATGTCTGAATATGTCTGAAGATGTCTGGAGATGTTTGGAGATGTCTGCAGATGTTTGGGGATGTTTGGAGATGTCTGGAGATGTTTGGAGATGTTTGAAGATGTCTGGAGAAGTTTGGAGATGTTTTGTAGACTTACCGGTGAAGATGGGGCAGAGCTTCTCCCAGCAGGTGATACCCCCCTCGGAGGTGAACTGTCCAAGGGCCACCTCCAAGAAGAAGACGGGCAGCCCTCCACCAAACAGGAAGATGAAATAGGGGATGAGGAATGCACCTGTCAGGGCAGGAGACACGGGTTAGACTGGTTAGAAATTATCAAATGTGCTGTTACCCATGGGATTCTAAAATGTGGTCTCCATGTAATCTTATTTAATCTATTTACCCTGTAGTTTACACCTCACAAAAGGTTCACGAAGCAGTATTGTTTATGCTAGCACTATGTAACTCAAATTTGGAAGGAGGGGGCAGGTGAGGGGAGGGAAACAGGTTTCACATGTGCCATCTACTGGTGAAAACAAATCAAGTAAACTGACAGATGGTAGCTTTAAATCAAAAGTCTTACCTCCGCCGTTCTTGTAGCAGAGGTAGGGGAAGCGCCACACGTTGCCTAAGCCCACGAAACCCCCCGCCACAGACAGGACAAAGTCCAGTTTGCTGGCCCACTTCTCCCTCTGAGGGTGCTTCCCTTCAGCCTCATCCTCAGGCCTGGTCCCAGGGCTCTTTCCGGGGGATGGCTTCAGGGTGTCCTTATGGAAGTCCTTCAGGCACTGCAGCTTCTCCTTCTGAGACATTCTGCGGGGGACACAGGTGACACTTGTTTCAGTTAACCAAGTAAAGACACAAGACCATCTGTTTGTCTCCACAGAGATGTTATTGCTTTGTCGCATTGTATGGCAATGCAGGCTAAGTTCAGATCTGTGGAGAGGTGACCCTGCTTTCAGTAAGAATTTTAAGTTTATACTGAGGAATATTCCAGGCAAAACAATGAAATTTCCATGGAGAAAAGCAGGTGGTGGACTCTTCACAGGGAAAGTTATCTAGTATTCCTTTTAAAAACAATTCAAAGGTGAAGGTGTAAAAATTTACTTGACTATTTCCACTCAATGACAGACAGACAGTTTCTATTCTAGAAAGTAAAACATTGGCTGGCCATAGTCAGTCCTGGTTGAGTCCTGGTGTAGTTCAAGACTTGTCTAGTTAATAGACCTGAGTTGAGTCCTGGTTTGGAGCTGTTTTTGTCTCTATCTTCCTCCATCTGCTCTGTTCCCTGAGGCTCAAGCTTTCTCTCAATCCCCTTTTTATTTATATTTTATTCATTTTGCAGCGTATACTCACAAAGGGACTTCTGCTCAAAGAGATGGATATAATAGGCTCAAAATCCAATATCTGTGTCATTCATCTAAAGACATGTTTGATATTGCTTCATTGGACTGAACTTTATTTGCTTATTTGTATTCTGTAAGAAGTCAGATTTACTACAACTCCATTCCATTTAGTCTGATGGAATACAAGTAGGTGAATCAAAGTCCATAAACCCTCACTGGACTCTATTAGCTCTATTAGCATAGCATTCATGTTACCAAACAACTTTAACTGTTTACTTTTGAATAGTTTATTCCTGTTGCTGACAGCAGGGGGAGCTCCAATGCCAAAATGCCTTATTGGAAACGGAGGTGAAGTTTATAAAGTATATTTTCCAAATGCAGATATTATTTAAAGTTAGAAAATATGAAATACTTCCTAAGTTGACCAAAAGTTAGAAGCGGAAATAAAACCGGTCCAACACTGGAGTCGCAGCTGCAGTCTGAGCGAGGCTTGAGAAACAGTTTCGACAACACAGCGACTGACTTGGATTTTATGAGTAACATCAAAATTGAATGAGTCATTTGTTTATATAGGACATGCTATGTTTTTTCTGATTCTTTAATACAAAACTAAAACATAACAGATCAACATTTTACATTTTGTCCATTGTAATGTGCAATATTGATCTAAAATAGTTTATTAAGAGAAATGGGATCATTGACTTCCTTTTCAAGACTGCAGCCCGGGCCTTGTCACTTCATCGTGGCATTTCGGTTTTCACATTAGCAGCAGCAGATTTTCAATGACCTATATTCATTTTTAAAGAATTGGCTACATTACATTTTTGAACCGTAAATGTATGACTCCAAATCTTTTTCTAATTTTTTTCTCTTAGCACTCAAGCCTCAATTGCAGGACAATGCTGGATCACTCAAACATTCATGAATCAATCCAAATGCAATTTTGAGTATGATCGTTATGAGGAAACACATAGTAATATGATTAGAAACAATTTTACATAATTTACCCTTTAACTTGA
This sequence comes from Periophthalmus magnuspinnatus, assembly GCF_009829125.3. NCBI lineage: Eukaryota > Metazoa > Chordata > Actinopteri > Gobiiformes > Gobiidae > Periophthalmus > Periophthalmus magnuspinnatus. The sequence goes on from NC_047130.1 coordinate 10,036,685, forward strand.
CAGCTCGGCTTAATAACAACATATAGTGTCCTCATGTATTTTACAGTAAGAGTGTGAGCATTTCCTGTTTCACACCAGCGCCTAAAACTGCAGATAAGAGCCCCAAGTGACCGAGATACACTAATAGGGCAGACGCTGACTCATACACAGGCCGGCCTGGTTAAAGATGCATTAGTGAAGAATATGGAAGACATTTTTAGATACAAAAATGCAACACTGGCTTTCCCTCTGCATTTAGGCTACTTCAATTTAGAATTGTAGAATGTAACATTTAAGTATATCTAAAAATGAAGAGACTGTAAGAATTTCTACCAGGCATGTTAAGTGTCTTGTCTAAGGACACAACAACAGTATGTACACAGAAGATATCCAGACAAGCCACTTCTACATAACTTCATCTTTATGGGCCAGCTTTAACTCTTTAAATATGACAAATAACATGAGAGCTAAAACAAACCCCTGTGGTACACCCTTTTGATTATTCCCTTATTGACATTTTGACGTTATCTTTCATGCCCACCCCAGTCCGACAGATCATGAGACACTCTACACGTCACTATGGCCCCCTGTACTTAATTCTGTTAATTTTAATCAGTACTTCCTTCTCACATTACCTCTTGCTACAGTTGCACGATTTGAATTGCATGAAAATAGATGATAAGCAGTAACTTTCAAAAGAGGCTAAAACTGCTAGTGCTAAAGTTGAATATCAGCAAAAGATTTCCTACAGTGATGCTGGCTGCTGAATTATGACATCATGATATCTTCTGTGCCAAACTGTACTACTTCTTCTAATGATATATCCTAAATGGAACCCTCCTTCTGTCTTTAACTATGACAAAGAGTACAACCAAAATGGCATTTCTGTCGACAAACTATGACAAAAATAAATATTAGATTTTTTGGGTGTACTTTGTGTGTACTTGTTCTTTGTTGTGCGGGGAGTTTTTGGTTACTTTTTAGTCATATGATGAAATATGAGCCATAAAAGGTTGAATAAATAACTTGTATGACTCATTACAGATGCAAACTAAAGTACTAAGTGTTTCATTCTGCTGTTTATTTATTGCATCTCCTGATTTTTAACAATATTGTAGATTTAGAATAGTTTTGCTGTTTGAAATCTCTCTTGGGGTTTTGTGTCAGTGGCATAAGTGAGTTTCAGTATTAACATTTGTCTTCTACATTTACTTCAGCAATTTATCGCACTTTGAAATGTGTTATCGTGAAAGGGCTAAACTACAAAAACGATTCTAAATCTGTTTATGGAACTAAAACTTGACTAAAAGTAGACTAAGACAAAAAAAATTAAAACTTGGCAAAAACTAAAAAAACAATTTTATTCAAAAAAAGTAAGCTAAAACTAAAATGTATTTACATCACTAACTTTGAAGCTAGCGAACTATAAGCTCCACTGGAAAAGCTGCTCTGGCCGGAATGCAAATCCTACAAAGACGTCTCCATAAAGTTTGCGATGCACGGACTCATGTTTCGCGTGTTGTAAATCGCTGTGAATAAATCCCTGTTCAAGTCGGGGCTACAGTTACAGCTAGCGCATTCCCCCCTGACAGCTGAGATCAATGTGGAAAGTAGGATAGGGCCTCACAGTCACCCACCCCGACGTCATGCACAACAGCTGATGAAACTGAGACGTATACAGAGATGATTTACAAGGAGGAGTTTGTGTTTGTGCATTACCGGTGTATTTACTACCACTAATTAAAAAGGTATGCAGGTGATTAACTATACACATCAAGCATAACAATTTGGTTAGTGTCTGGTTATGAGCATGAATTCTGAAATCGTTTGAATTCAAATTGATTAACTTTGAATCATTTATCTTCCTTCCGAGATCCTGACCACTTCAGATTTGCAGCATCCTACAAGATCTTTGTGTTAACAGTGGATAACCCAAAGAAGTGGATTAAGTGAGTGTGACGTCACCTAAAGAGTTCGGCTCCAGTCAAATGAAGCTCATCGAGACTAGCGGTTATAGGAGGGAATTTGATGTACCGACCGCAAGTATCATAGCAACCAAAGAGCCAATCCGGAGCCAGGCTGTTGAAGGTAACGCCCCTTCCCTAGATGGAGGAGCTCCTGGAAAGAAGGCACCTGATTTGTCTATTATTAATGTTCATATCTTGATTTACGAACAAAATGGTGAAATAAAAACACTAGGATTAATGTAGAGTGGGTTAATACAAACATTTTAAGACCAAAATTACGAGGGTCACTGAAGTTATAAAGAGAGAGGTGACAGTTTTTCAGCGTAAAATGAATGGAGCCAGAAGAACGCCAATGCTCACCTTCTGGAACGCAGCGGCTAGCAGGTTAGCTATGTTCATTTATATATCCAGTCTATGGTTAGCAGTTAATACCCCATAGAAGTAAAATACCCCATCTTTAATCCAAGTGTGTGACAAATATCTGCTAGCGTAATTGCGAACTCTTTTTCTGTGTATTCTCTTTCTGTTTTGGGGTTCACTCCGCACTGTTAAAGTAAGGTTATGGTATATTTCAATGTCATAGGCGCCACCCTGTATCCAGCAGAGGGCGCAAAGACTAGCCCAACTATTTTAAGCCATGAAAGGGTTGCTGGTTGATGGGCTCCTTTACCTTGACTTTCGCTCTGGGCTCTTACATAAGCACTATTTTAAGCCCATGTACATTTGCACTGGTCTCCTCCCCAAAGCACAGTGGATTCCTTAACCTCATTCCCTCATATGGCCCTTTCTTGCACTTAAAGGCGCTGCACCTGATTTGTACGGTCTTAAAAGAAGAAAAACAGAAATAGTTCACTTTAAACTGTTTACAGTGGTCTATAGTTATTATTCCCCACTTACCTTGTGCATACAGAGCATCCACATTATAAGCGCTTTTCACAACTTTCAGAGACCCGAGTAACCGAGTAATACTAATAACAACTAGGATGCTAACATTGCCCTTCCTGATTACTTCTGGGCAATAAATTTGATGGAGACAGTACACAGCTGTCTTATTTTGACCTCAAGAGCTCAATATCTGTTCTGATTGATTGATTGATTGTACACATATGTAATACTCCAAATTCATTCAAATAAATATCTGCAAACAACTGTACACATATTACTACGATTACTACTAAAACTACAGTTACTATTTCATTCATTGCTAATATTGGTGCTACTTTTAACCACCATCTTTGCTAACTATATTTTTGTATCTGACTTTTAATTAGCGATATAACCAGTACGCAGCTAGGGGGAAACCCAATTTGCATTAGTATTTTAAAAAAGATGTTGCTCAAAACTAATGAGTGATCTTTTTTTTTTAAGTGTTTTGGACAACTTGGACATCACATGCCATGTCACATACAGCGAGTTTGAAGTGCAAGTCCTCGTCGGTCCAGAGAACACCCCCCTTTCTGTTTTAGTCCTCCAGACCCCGCCCTTCTCTCCCCCTTAGTTCTCCAGATCTCCCCTTAGTTCTTCAGATCCTGCATCCCTTCACCCTCCCCTTTAGTCCTGCTCCTCCTCTCCCCTTTAGTTCTCCAGATCCCACTCCCCTTCACTCTTCCCTTTATTCCACCAGACCCCGCCCCTCCTCCAACCTCACTCTCCTCTTTAGTCCTCCAGGCCCCGCCCCACTATTGTATTATTTCATTAATTGCAGCTATTAGTGCTACTTCAACCTTCAAGGCTCATTATATTTTTGCATTTTAATTTTATTTTGAGACATAACCAGCACACGGCTCGGGGACAACCCAGTTTGCATTAGATTTTTTTTTTTTTTTTTTTCGCTGAAATCACTGACATATCTCAAACTCAGGCCTATTTTTCTGAAAGGTAAAACTAGGTCATGGAAGTTTACATAGTTATCTACTGTTTTACTATGGCTTATCAGTATCTATGTTTATGAAATAACACTTGGCCCTATGTCACGTGTGGGCACACCATGTACAATATATCCATTAAAGCAGGAGCTCATTTTCACTGAGGGCCACATCGGCAAAATGGATGCTCTCAAAGGGAAACATGTAACTTTATCTAATCAAATCTAATGGAAAATAAATGTAACTACTTTTTAAATTGTTAAATAACTTTTTCTGTATTTATTATTCAAGTTACAAAGATTACATATGCAAAAGTGCAGCCAAAGACAAAACAAAGACTGAGCCACAATAAAGTTAGTTTGACTGCTGCCTTGTTTTTGGTTGTGGCTTTTGTGAACATATTCTGCTGTGATCGCAGTTTGTCTTTTAAAATTTTGACAACTGGTTGTTCTTGAAGGCTAACTTTTGCGCCGTGTTTGACGCCAAAATGTCAACGTAGATTGTGCTGACAACCGAAACTGCCTCATAACACAAAAAACAGGTTTTTCTCCTTGAAGAGCAAACTGTATTTGCCTTCCCATCTTTCTTGAAACTGCCTTCCATCTGCTCTGCATCAATTTTTCTCTTTCTGGACATTTTGAGATCATTTGTAAATATGTCTCAATTCCTCTCGTTGGCAAAATCTCATTAGCTTAGTAGTCATACTTCTTAATTTACCTTCTGATTTCTTCTTGTAGAGGCGGTATTTTACTTTTTATGGGGTATTAACTGCTAACACATAATATTTTTAGATCACTATGTTACCTTTTCTTGCTAGGGTGTGAAAATGCTATATTCGTCAAAACCAAGATATTATCATGTTTTATAAGTTTCACTTTGCTCTGGGTACATTAGTATATCTCACTAATGAAACTACTGTACATGGCATCAGGTTTGTCAAGTTGCTGTTTATAGTTTTATATTATGCTTATAGACATGATGCCAGTGTTGCATTGTGTAATAGGGCTTGGCTTTTTTAAACCTCAAATAAAATAGGAATGTGATGTGACATTCTGAATTCTGATTTTGGGTATTAGACGTTGGACAAGAGTGATTCGATTTGAGAAACAGTAGAGGACTAAAGGGAAGATGGAGGGGGGAGGAGAGGCGGGGTCTGGAGGATTGGAGGATTTATAGAGAATTGTCGTGTGGGAGCAGGGGTGACGTAGGCTTGTGGACTGAGCATTGAACAGAATCTTACACCTAAACGTAAGGGGGGTTTGAACAGGGCTTGGGAGAGATTAAAATACTCAAACATGCATAGATGGCATCTAAAACCTCTTCAGGGATGTTTTTTGATGAGCAACAATATAACATGTTAGAAAGCTTTAAAAAATTGCATAATACCCCCTCTTTAATTGTCTGTGTAATCCCTCAGTCGTCCAGGTCTGATCCAGAGTAAAAGCCAGATCTCTCTCCCCTCTTAATTACAAAAACACTGGACATGATAGCTAAGTTGTTTATTTTAAAATAATTAATAATAAACAATACTAAAAGTTTTTAAAGTTTGCTGGTAGTCAGTCAGCTATGTGAGAATTAATGACAATACCCATAATTATATTCAACTTCTCTTTATGAAAGTTAATAAACAGTCAAGTTATTAATATATTTAGCAGTTTTAAGTGTTAAATGTTTTCATCCCCCTTTAGTCCTCCAGACCCCACCCCTCATCTCACCTTTAGTCCTTCAGACCCCGCCCTCCTTTCCCTTTAGTCCTCCAGACCCACTCCTCATCTCCCGTTTAGTCCTTCATCTCCTTCATCTTAGTCCCTCATCTCCCCTGTAGTCCTTCAGACCCCAATCCTCCTTTTCCCTTTAGTCCTCCAGACCCACTCCTCATCTCCCCTTTAGTCCTCCAGAACCACCCCCCGTCTCCCCTTTAGTCCTCCAGACCCCACCCCTCATCTCCCCTTTAGTCCTTCAGACCCCAATCCTCCTTTTCCCTTTAGTCCTTCAGACCTCGCCCCTCATCTCCCCTTTAGTCCTTCAAACCCATCCCTCTTTTCCCCTTTAGTCCTACAAACCCCCTCCCTCCTCTCCCCTTTAGTCCTCCAGACCTCACCCATCTTCCCACGTTTAGTCCTCCAGACCCCGCCCCTACTCTTTCCTCCCCTTTAGTCCTCTTACTGTTCCTTAAATCGAATCTTTTTTATCCAAGGTCTAACCAAACTCAGAATTCAGAATGTCACGTCACATTCCTATTTTATTTGAGTTTGAAAAAGCCAAGCCCTATTACACAATGCAACACTGTCATCGTGTCTAAACTTTCCATGTAACTCAATCTTCCCTCCACAGTGGGGCGCCGGCTACATCACTGGACTCTTGACCATCAGCCAGTGTGAATGCCTTTTAATAAAATCCAGATAATTCTTCCCACGGGCCTCATTCACAAAAGCCACCATAGTTTAACCACAGCTAACTCTTTATGTGACTTCACAGTTTATTTGAAAGCATGACTGTCCATCTATAGCATTTCAATGTGTTAGCGCAGCACCATTTTGCAAACAGTGCATCAGTTAGAGACAATGTGAGACAATAAAATACCTGTATCTTTCAGAAAACAACAAGACTTCAGAGACCAAAACACAGGTCACAGATAAAAACAGTATGTAAACCATTTTTTTATTTTTAAATGTACAACATATACTTTATACGCCTATTGAGGAAGTTGAACAAAAAAGCTGCACAAAGTAGATTATCGCATGTGTCGTAAAAAGAACATGTATAAAAGCTTCAAGCCTAAACATAATTTTATTGCATGCAGCCGCTTTACATATTTATTCAAGCAAATCTAGCGACTTTGTTCTTTCAGTATTGTCTGCAGATCCTAGGTGCAAAACATGTCCAATTTTAGGATGTGAAACCAAATTGATAAACAAGGAACCATGCAAGTAATAACTGTCTGTATTTTCATTGTGCTTGCGTAAATTCATCACAGCCAATGATTGATTTTCTGTTTGATTTTCTAACTTTCTGTTGGCTAGATCAACAATTTTGTGAAGACTGGTGTTGTAATAATAATAATAATAATAATTCAATGGATTTATACAGCACTATTTGGACAGTTAAAGACATGTAACAGTGTGGTAAACTGCTACTACTGTAACCACAGCTGACCTGAGGCAGACTGAGGGAAGAAAGGGGGCCAAACTGCACCATCCGCCCTTCAAACTCCCACCAACACTCACACACCACTTTCACACTAGACAATGTGAGTGAAGTGTTTTGCCTAAGGACACAACGCCAGTTTCTGCCACTGGCGCCTCACCGTGGCACCTCGTATTCCCAGCCGTCTCGCATCCAACCAAACCAGACCCTAACAGCAAATTGAGCCAATACATTGCACATAGGCTAAAGAATCAATAAATTGCATTGATGATATTATAACTTCTTTACTTCCTCGCTAATCTGACTAATCTGTTTCAAAGGCACACGTTTTGAGAAGCCATTTAAAACATTTTCACTATCATTTTTACAATCTCTAGGCAACACCTCAAATACGATACAGAACAATAGCCTATAATTTGCATCACTGTTACATTTTTTGCACAACCTACTAAAAATGTGCGCACTCCAGCAACAAAAGAAAACCTTCCATGGTCAAATCCAGCCAACGCAAAACTGCAACAATATTAACTACTATTTTACGGGGCTAAATTTGATGAAATGAAACGAGAACGAGTGATGAGTGTTGATTTCAAAATAGTATATGGTTGGCTACGCGTAAAAACCGTTTTTTGGCTTTCTCTGTTAACGTCAAGGTGGTGCGGGCAGGCTACACTGGCAACGTGCGTCGTCTCCAGCATCATCGCCACTCCGCCCAACATTTCCCTTATTTCTCATACGAGCGCGATATAACGGAGCCCTGGAAACGCGCCACGCTAGAAGCCATAGGACAACGTTTACGCACGGCAACCCTGAAGCACGCGCTGTTCTTGGTTAGAAAAAACTTGTCCAAATGTGTTTTAAAGATCCCAAATGAATACCTAATGAAACGTAGATGTAGAGGTGATTTAACGAGCGACTGGTGCGCACTGAATGAGGAAGAGACAGGTAGTGATGTCCCTAGCGCACAAAAGACGCAAAGACAGATAACTGAGTATAATTACAAATAAATGACAGTAGATATGAGGAAATCGTAAAATATTCCACTTAGTACAGTATAACTTGCTTTGTTATAAGAAACAGCAAAGCAACATAAATTAAAACATCTCTGTCACATTGAAACTATTCCCCGGACTTATCCCAAAATGTGCGTAAAAGCGTGCGTTTTACCTGAGTTGATGCGATGTCTGTTGATTTTGTCCTTTTATCGTCCTTAAAAAGTGAAGTCCCTTGTTTGTGTTTTTTTCATCGATTCTTCGTGCTCGTGTCCGTACTGTCTCCGCGCGACAGACTGTGAGATCCGCACGCGTCGCTCTCCTATTATAAGCTCGGCTCGTTTTGACCTTTGTATCGAGACGGGGGCTTTGAGGAGAGGCATCAGCGGCAGTGGAAAATCACCGGGCTGCCTCTCTGCCGCTCTGCTCTGCCCGGCCCCCTCCCCTCTCGCTTCTCTCCTCTCCTCCTCTCTCCTCTCCTCCCTCAAAGCAACAGGAGAGCAGTATAGAGGCGAGGAGGCGTTCACGGACCAAACAGACGATATGAAATGGTGTCGAGTACGCTGCAAAAAGGAATAGACAATCTGCGCTGTCTGGAACACAAATAAATAAATTAAAAATAACATGAAATAAAAACAGAAATTGTATAACTGTATCTAGATTTGAGAAGAGGCTATTGTGTATTCTGAATTGAGACAAACCCTCTGTGTTTTTATATATATATTAAATGCACCGTTTAACTTTTCTAGTGGAAGGTTATTATTAACTTTAGCAGAACAATAACACAGTTATAATGAATAATGCAACTTAAAGCTACAGTGTGTAACTTTCTATTTAAAGCACATGTGTCAAACTCAAGGCCCGTGGGCCAAATGTGGCCTGTGAGAAGGTAACTTAAAAGGTATGGCTGTCATTTTAAAATAAGTCTATGCTACTTTAATGCCTGCATTGACCATAAACTAATGACATTTTCCCAATAAAAGGAATTGAGAAATCTTTACAAATAATGATGCATTGGCATTTTGCCACCAAACATGGAGCTAAGTATGCAAAAGTTTGCCTTCAAGAAAAATAACACATTTTCCAAGAATTAAAAGGCAAACTACAATCACAGCAGAATATGTTATATTTATTTTACATTTGATTACATTTAGTTATATTTATACTGCCTTACAGTTACATAAGGCAGTATGGTTGCCTTTGAGGGCAACCATACTGCATACTGCATGGGGCCCTCAGTGAAAATTAGTCTGACATCCCTAATTTAAAGCAATTGTAGGTAAGATTTAGACTTTAAATTTCATAAACTTGACCTATCTGTGTTCCCAGGTAAACATGCTCAGATTAAATATAGTTTTTATTCATAACAATTGTAATGCTGGTTTATTCTTAATTACAAAACATTGACCATGACTGCTAAGTTATTATCTTAGGCAGCACGGTGGCTGAGTGGCATCACTCATGCCTCACAGCAAGAAAGTTTGGTTCGATCCCCAGGTCACCCAGGCCTTTCTGTTTTGCATGTTTCTCCCCGTGTCTGGATGGGTTTCCTCCGGGTACTCCGGTTTCCCCCATCAACCAAAACATGAACGCCCTTCGAGACAACTGTTGTTGTGATTTTGGGCGTTACAAAAATAAAATGAATTGAATTGAATTGAATTAATGTGGTGAGTCCAACCAGGAAGCAGAATGAGTCTCTCATTTGGGTTGCCAGGTTGTAAAATGAAATCCAGATGGTTTAAACCTAAAGGGTTTGACCTGAATGGTCACTATCTAAACCCCAGCACATTCAGCCAATCATGGATCAGTGCTAGTGCAGCTTCTGCAGCTCAGTGAGTGAATTCTGGAGGTTCTGAGCTTTCACACGAGGCCTGTGCATATACTGAGAATGAGAAAAAAAATGTATGGGTTCCTCTATCTGCAGGTTAAGGCTCTGACAACACAGGTTCAGTTATGCTTGAAGTGCCTTTTTGAAAAAGGATACATTTGGCTCCTTTAATCCATCTTTAGTTTGAAACTATTTAATTTCTTATATTTGGATAACAAGCTTAAAGAACTAGCAAAAAAGAGCAAAATCACATACCCGATTTTAAGTTCTGCCTCTGGTTAATTTTATATTTATGAAAAAAGCCTTTCTAAAGCTGTCTTGGATTCATAGTTTGAAGTCAATTGCAAGGAAAGCAGACCACAAAAATGCACAAACACAAATGTTCAAATAATTTCATATTGTCAACATAAAAGCCTTTTGTTTCAATTGACCTACCCACAATGGGAAGAGTAAGTCAAACTTTTACTCAAGTAAGAGTACTACTGCACTGTCAAATATATTACTCGTGTAGGAGTAAAAGTATGGTGTACAAAAGATACTCTGAAAAGGAGGCTACAATATCTTCAAAAAGAACTGAAGTAAATTTAACTGAGTATTGCGCACCACTGGGGACTAGTCAGTTTGTCAAAGAGTGTCATAAAATAATAAAGCACAATGAGCCTGAACATTAACTTATTTATTTCAGGGCAGGGCAAGATGACGAGTCTGTTTTAAACCAAACTACGCAACCATATCCAACCAGTGTACCAAACATCACGAGACATTACATTTAGTCATTTAACAAACAAATATTATGCTAAATTGTTATTATTATTATGCTTTTAAAGGTGCACTATATAACCATAGACTGTATATATTTAAATGGACAAAATGGACATAGCTGGTCTGTTAGCCGCCATGTTCCAAATAGGAAGCACTCATGGTTTGACTGACGGAGTTACTAAGAACCGGCTCTTTGATAAACCAGTGGTGTGGGTGGGAAGGGGCGTTACCTTCAACAGTCTATGTATGTAACCTTTATGGTGAGGTTCACTGTCTGTGTGTCTATCTTCTCTATACATCTTCATGGAGACAAGTAGGTGATGCCAACAGGCCGAGTTACTGGTCAGATCTGTGGAGAGAGGACCTTGCTCACAGAATGCAATAAAAAACACCTGTAGTTGTATAAATGCACGACAAAGATAAATGCCACTGTGGAACATCCCAGGCTAACCAATAATATCTCCATGGAGAAAAGCAGATATTGGTTCCTCCATTATAAAATTATACTAGTTATACTATTATTCCTGTCAAAAACATACATCGAGTTGTATTTTTGTTTGATTCCCTCTTGTTTAATTAATCTACTAATTCAACAACATCTTGTATGAACACTCAAAAATGCCCCGTTTATATTTTGCCTCGTCATAAATAAAACTCCAGACATCTCTCACACAGTTTTTAAGCCCATAAACCTTCAACAGACTCATTCTGCGAGCCATGCATTCAGGACAAACTAATGGCTGTGTTTAGCGTAGTATTCACGGGGGATAAGAATGCTTTCTAATTGTTCATTCCTATTGCTGAGAACAGAGGGAGATCCACCGCCTATATTTTCTTATACAGACATAGTTTTAAGTTCTAAAATGTGAAATCTTTATCCCAAGGTGAACAAAAGTGTGTTTAAGAGGGAATTAAAGCTACAATAATGCATCAGATGTCTTCTTTAAAGGTGCTCTGTGTAACCTTTCTGGTGCAGGGTAATCTGCTTGTCTCAACTGAGATGTTATTGCTTTGTCTGAAAGGTTCCACGGTATGGCATTAAGCGGCCATGCCACATCGAGAATGCCTGATCTTGTCTGATTCCAGAAGCTATAAGTAAGGCCGGGCCCGGTTAGTAATTGGATGACAGACCTCTGGGAATACGAGGTGCTACATATTTAGTAATAAAAACAACTGTGGAACAAATGTAAAATAATGTAATGCACTGTGGAACATTCTAGACAAAGCAATAGCATCTCCATGGAAACAAGTAAGAGGCAGATCTTCCGCAAGAAAAGGTAAAAAAGTGCATTATTTTAAAAAAAAATGCACCTTTAGTTACATGCAGACTCACAAGATTTAGTCAAATAATTCTGGGTCTCCACATTTTTCAGCTGACAAAAATATTAGTCTTGATTACTTTAATTTAAAGGTGCATGATGTAACTTTTCAGGTGGGGGGACTGGCCATCTGTTTGAGTTTATTTGCATGTTCCACTGTATTGTATTTAACTTATCTATCTTGCATCTGTTTTCTTTTTCATCTTTTTAGTGCTCAAAAATACCTTACATTCTTACTTTGAGAGACACAGATGTCACGTGTAACTCCCCCTGATGTCACCTGCTTGTCTCAGTATAGACAGTTCAGTCAAAACACCTCCTTTATACATTATTAATTGAAAGTTCACGAAAGAATACAACCAGAATAACAGTGTAATTTTCCAGGTTGATATTGTGGAACATTCCAGACAAAGCAATAGCATCTCCATGGAAACAAGTAAGAGGCAGATCTTCCGCAAGAAAAGGTAAAAAAGTGCATTATTAAAAAAAAATACACCTTTAGTTACATGCAGACTCACAAGATTTAGTCAAATAGGTGCATGATGTAACTTTTCTGGTGGGGGGACTGGTTTGTGTTTATTTGCATGTTCCACTGTATTGTATTTAACTTATCTATCTTGCATCTGTTCAACTCAAGTCTTTTTAGTGCTTAAAAATACCTTACATTCTTACTTTGAGAGACACAGATGTCACGTGTAACTCAGTTACACTGAGTTACAGTTCAGTCAAAACACTTTGTTTATACATTATTAATTGAAAGTTCACGAAAGAATACAACCAGAATAACAGTGTAATTTTCCAGGTCGATATTGTGCATTGTAATGTGTTTGTTTTGAGCAGCTTTGACCCCTGTTCCTTTCACGTGTAACCCTGACACTATTACATGAGTTCAGTACTACTATATTTGCGTTGGCAGATTGTGCCCTATGGTAACCCCAGTGTGAGATAACAAAGGTCAGGTACAGCTGAGATGAATGTAAGCGACTGAACTGGAAAGTCAAAACACATGAAAAACATCAAAATAGCACTCATGCCTCACAGCAAGAAGGTTCCGGGTTCAACTCTCAGGTTGCTCTGGCCTTTCTGTGTAGAGTTCGATATTTTGTTTTGGTCTACCTGCTGTCTAAAGAATACACATAGAGCTTTGTTTATTTAAATGGTACAGTGCATAATAATTAACATGAACCCATGTAAATATTACAGATTTAGTCCTAAAGGCTGATTCCATCTGTAGTCCCATGGCAAGTCATCCATCCATCCATCCATTTTTTTTCCACTTATCTGAGGCTAGGTCGTAGGGGCACCAGTCTAAACAGGGACTCTCAGACTTCCCCTCCCCAGACACATCCTCCAGCTTCTCCGGTGGGACCCCAAGGCATCCCCAGGCCAGCCGAGAGACATAGTCCCTCCAGCGTGTCCTGGGTGTTCTCCGGGGTCTCCTCACAGTGGGACATGCCCAGAGCACCTCCCTAGGGAGGCGTCCAGGAGGCATCCTAAGCACATGCCCGAGCCACCTCAGCTGGCTCCTCTCGATGTGTAGAAGCAGCGGCTCTCCTCCGAGCTCCTCCCGTGTGACCGAGCTCCTCCCCCTATCTCTAAGGGAGCACCCAGCCACCCTGCAGAAGAAACCCATTTCGGCCACTTGTATCCGCGATCTTGTCCTTTCGGTTATTACCCAGAGCTCATAGACCATAGGTGAGGGTAGTAACGTAGATTTACTGGTAAATAGAGAGCTTTGCCTTTCGACTCAGCTCCTTTTTTACAATAGACCAATACAGCGACTGCATTACTGCAGATGCTGCACCGATCCGCCTGTCAATCTCCATTCTTCCCTCACTCGTGAACAAGACCCCGAGATACTTGAACTCCTTCACTTGAGGTAGAGACGCTCCACCCACCCGGAGAAGGCAAACCACCTTTTATGGATCGACAATGGTAAGTCAATGTTGTGAAAATACACATACTGTATTGGTCGATCTCTTGTAAAGTGATTTATGCTGTGATAATCAGGAAGTGTGCAATACCATGCAAATTTTTGTTAGTCTTACAGTGACGGCAGAACTCCGCTCTGGTTTCTGAAACTTGTGAAATGCATTTATAAGCTCATCATAGTGTATAATTAAGATGCTTGGAAAGCATAAGATATGCATGAATCAAAATCAGTTACAGCACCTTTAATCATATTTTAAATAATGTAATTTTCGGCACTTTGTCATTTCCGCACTTGCGTCTTCATTTAAAACCATTGAAATTAGCAGTAAATTTGATGTTTTTTGTTTTTTTTCTTATTCCTTATTTTTGTCAACATGGCTCCCTCTCCACACGAAGAGCGCATTTATATTTATTTGGTTAGTGCACACTTGGGTATGACCCAGCACTGAATGAAAGAGAGGTCTATAGAAATAACCAATGCAGACGTCCTGTCCGTTTGAAAAGGCTGCAGAGTGGAAAGGGAAATTGAAGATGTGTGTGCGGACACAGCCAGTGTTTAGTTTTTTGCTCACTGATGCTGCAGAAGTCTGTGATGGTTTTCAGTCCTTTGTAATATTTTTTTCTCATTTTTTTCCTTGTAAGCAGCCATATTTGTTTTGATACAGATGGACAATTTGTGTCCCTGATTGGCTCATCCACCTGTAATTCAGGCCCATCTGAACTCGAGGAGATCGTGACCAGACTCACGTCTTCATGAAGTATTGGAGAAGTGTGTGTTCTGGATCCCAGGAAAATGGTATGGCAAAAAACTATTTTCCAAATGGTTCATATTGCTGAGTGGCCTTAGTCTATTGGTTTTAACCAGCTTATGTCATGCAGGGCAGTTGGATCAAATGTTGGGCTATAGGCACTATACTATCTATTGGTGCGTTCAGGTGATCCTCAGGATTAAAAAACAAAAAACAAAAAACAAAATCAGAGTTAAAGGATGCACATGAACACTTGCACAAGTCAGGAAAACAACATGCGACTCCTACTACCTAACGTTTAGAGTTGACCTCACCTGCTTTATGGAGATGGCAGAGAATCAGCTGGTTTGTAGCTCTTTACAAAATTTTGCTATTTTGTGGGGTTTATTGTAAATTATCCATATCATAAGAGCAATAGATTAATGCAAGAAACTACTTTCTATTTTATTTATATATATATATATATATATATATATATATATATATATATATATATATATATATATATATATATATATATATATATATATATATATATATATATATATATATATATATATATATATATATAATATGATATAATAGGAATGCTTTTACATTTTATATGTGCATCGTTGATTCTTAAAATGTATTAAAGTACAACCATTATGCAAAATCTACTTTTCAGAGCTTTTAATCATGTTATAGTTGTTTCACCTTATCATTTATTATTTCGTTCTCCAGTGTAATTATCTTAATTGGTGATATATGTAGGATTTTGCAGCGTTGCATAGACATTTTGTTCTAAATGAAAAAAAAATCAGCTGCTCGCTAATGTGATCTGCAGTTATCCACCTAAGGTGCTGAAAACTTCACAGCTCTTTGTTGTGAAGACATTTCTGGCATCATCAGTTCCCATTGGGCACCGCAGTTTTATAATTCATCAGCAGACATGTTTCTTTTGGATAAATATTGTCATTTAAAATCTCCATGTCCAAGTTAATGATCCACGGGTGTCATAGATAATAACTATATAGCAAACACAAGTACAATAGGTCTTCTGTAAATGTGCACCATGTAACTCTGTGGAGATGTTATCACTGGACTATTCCACAGAAAGACATTAAAAAATACATATCTTGTATTTATTCAATTGCAGTTATTTATTGCATAGATGAAAAAAAAAAAATGCATTCTGTGAGCGTGGTTTCTTGTCCGCAGATCTGACTCGTAACATGGCCTGTTGCTTTCAGGTAATGTCTCAGATAGATAAGTTCAATACCACACTGTGGAGCATTTCAGGCAAATCAATAACATCCCCATGGAGACAAGCAGCTCTCCACCAAAAGATTACATAATGTGCTTTTAAAGGACACCAGAAACAAATATAATCACCCTAGCATAGCATAGAAATGACAAAATTACATACAGAATTCCCTTTTGACTCTAAAACTTTGATAAAATGTGTGTATAATGACTTGTGAAGCAGAGCCAATCAGATACAGGGCCATCAAAATAGTATGTAATGAGTAACATGTTTTAAGGGCCAAATCTTTACACCCATGTTAGAAATAGTTTGTTTTCCCAGTCTTTCCTTCTAACTTGCTGTGTTTTCAAGATAAGTTAATCTTGCTGACAGAGGGGCTGTTTCAACTGTAAATGTCTCAAAATCATTGGCTCTTGAGTCAACAGTGAGAACATTGTCCACCCGAGATAAAGAAAATATTTACTTTTATACATTTATATAAGTCCTGGCTTCTCTGAGCACTGTAGCTTTTAACTATATCTCAGCTAAAACTCTCATCCATCTGCCAAGAAGCACTCCATTTAGTTCTTTAGCCTGTTTTAATGATATACTTGTAAAATACAGCAAAATGAATGCTACGCAAAGTGCAAAATGATTATCTTAGCACATAACGTGTTAACAAAACCCCTAAATATTATTGAGTTTAAAAAAAGTGTGATTATTACTTATTACTACAGAATACATTTTTAAATTTACTATAGATCATACCTGGATGACCGAGGGATTACAGAGACAAATTGCATCAATAATATTCATCACTAGATGACTTCAGTGAGTTTGCCACTAGTTGGCCTCGGGAGATAAACTAAACATATTAAAACAAAGCAGTTCCATTACAATGTACAGTATATTTTCCCGGGACAACACTGGTTTAGATGCTAAGTGATCTTGACCATAAACTAGCTAACACCATGATTAGATTTTATGTTATAAACAATTTCAATTAGCAAATGATAAACAACACTTCTATATCATTTTGCAATGTAAGTGTCTCAGTTAAGGCTCACAGGGCTGGTTCAGGCGCAGTCCAGTCAGCGATTCTCCGAAACAAATATCTGATGCAAATGAGATGCAAAAATGTCTGTGGGAGAACAAGACAATGATTAAAGAGATTCAGGTAACCAAAGTTTAGAGAACCAAAGTTTAGGAAAATTAGTTTTTACATTTGACCCTTTCTTCAGTGTCGCTGGGACAGCCTGACAAGAACAGGGACCCAGCTACAGATGTTAGTCTTGGTAACTTAGCTAGAGAACCTATTACATATGTTTTAGGGTGAAGAGGTTAAATGGCGTGCCCTGAGGAAACCCATCCAGAAAAGCTGATCAGTCATGTCAGCCCAATCCGTGGCTCTGTTACCCCAATCTCCGCCAACCTCGTCCTCTTATTTCCTCATTTTCTACTGCTCACACATTACCGTAGCCAACGTCTCACGCCATGTTGTGCTTTGGGACCTTGCCCCCTGTGTACTTCCTCCAGTCCGTTCTTACCCCTTGGACCAGTTTCTTCCTCCTGTAAATGTTCAATTCTCACTCCAAGGGCAGGTGCGCTGATTACTCACCGGGGGATTAGCTAAAAAAAGTCAAGTCTCAAGTCAAGTTGTCCTGGTAACAGGGGAGGAGCTTTGAGTCCAATCATAAAATTACATAAAAGTCAAACTCCTGCAAAGGACAAAAACAAACAAATGCAAATGGGAAAATTGCCAGGAATGTTCCACAGTATGGCATGAAAATCTTCTGCATTGCATGTATTTAATTAAAGATGCTCTTGCTAAAATAAATAAATAAATAAATAAATAAATAAATAAATAAATAAATAAATAAATAAATAAATAAATAAATAAATAAATAAATAAATAAATAAATAAATAAATAAAATAAATAAAATAAATAAATAAATAAATAAATAAATAAATAAATAAATAAATAAATAAATAAATAAATAATGGTCAAATTGTGTTCACAACGAATGCATGGCTCTGATAAGGATTTCATTGTGTAAAAGTGAATTCCCATTGTTGAAGGCAGACGAAGCTCCAACACCAATAATGCTTCTTTGAAAATGAAGTTGTAGTGCATAAAATGTGTTTTTCAAAAGCACAGTATTTTAATTTGGAAAATGTGAAATAATTATCCCACAGTGACCGAAATCACATTTAAAAAACAGAATTAAAGCCACTAGAATGCCTTGTATGTGTCCTTTAATACAACTTGAACACTGGGAGTAGTGTAGTCTAATGTCTGTTATCCCGTGGGTGGAGAGTGCGCACACAGGAAACATGACAAGCATCTCAATAACGGACTTCCTGTGAAAACTTCATCACTTTGAAAACAGCTACACTTTGACTTTCACTCACCGCAGCAAGTTTAGACTCAAGACGCCGTCGGTTGATACATTTGTACTATTTGTTCTACTTGTCCCCTTGGAGATGTTATTGCTTTGCTTTACAGCTCAGATCCGTGGAAAGATGATTCAACTCACAGTAAGAATCATGTTTTGAGCAATAAAAACACTTGAAATTGAATAAATGCAAGATAGATACATCAAATGCCACACTGTAAGACATTCCAGGCAAAGCAAAAACGTTTGTATGAATGAGATGTAGTGTATAAGAAGCTCTTGAGGTCAGGCTGTCTGCATCAAATTATAAAGCATTTTATTATCCCCATAATCAGCTAGCTGTTGTTAGTTTGACAGTGGCTGCAAAACTCCACTCTGATCTCTTAAAGTTGTGAAAAGTACTTATAAATTCATCATGGAGAATATTTAGGATGCTCAGAATGCATAAGACTGAGGATTAAGTGAGGAAGTTCTGCTTTTAGGTTTTTAAGACAGTAAAAATCAGGTGTATAGTTTTGAAATAATTGCGTCATTATCTGAAGCTTTTGACAATTCTAAGTAAATATTCAACAAAGGAATAAAATGTAACAGTGCATATGGAAGCACATGTCTAAATAGTGACATACACACACACACACACACACACCCACACACACACAAAAAAAACAACAAAAAAAACAAAGATGTACATGACCTCATTGTAGCTCACGGACCTCTTTTATCTGAATTGATTTTGTGAGCACAGTGCTGGTTTTGGCCTAAAAACCACATCAGATGAACCCTGTGTGAACTCTCACTCTACTCAGGTAATTTCTGTCACATGCTCTTTGATTCAACCAGTGGAGATAGTTTACATTACATTTAATATGTAATAGTTTGCCTGGCATATCCAGAATATCAGAATATGTTTTTCATACAGAGGAACATCAGTTTAGTCTCCATGCCCTCTGTTACATCTCAACTCCGACCAAACATGTTCAAATGAGCTTTTTTTCAGTGACTTATGTGAAAGGAAGGAGCTCATTGGTGACCTAGTTTAGTGCTTCACTCATTGATTCTGTGGAAATCTGCAATTTTTTGCAGTCCCTTATGATATTTTTATCTTTCTTTTTTCCACATAAGCAGCCATATTTGTTTTGATATGGCAGACCGTGCATGTCCCTGATTGGCTTATCAGCCTGTCAATCTCAAATCTTTGTAAAGTACTGAAGAAGAGTGTATTATGGATCCCAGGCAAATGTAATGAGGGTAAATTCCATAATGAAAACAGCTCTCTTTGCTCTCACCCATCACCTGTCCATCAGAGTAAGGGCTGAACGATTAGGGATCTTTTTTTCTGACAAACACTGTGATTTCAGTTAGATTTGCTATCGAGCCATGTGCATGATTTAGATTTTAAATTCCATTAACAAGTCCTCAGATACGAGGTGGACATGTTCAAATTAAATATAGCTTTTACTGATAACAACTGTTACGGTGATGTATTCTTGAAAAGAAAAAAGAAAACAAATGAAAAGAAAAGAAAAAAAACTCATTTTGGTTGCCAGTTTCAAAGCTGAAATCCAGCTGGTTTAAATTTAAAAGTACTCTTGCCGATCTGAATAGTCACTACATAAACCCCAGCATCAGCAGCCAATCATGAATCAGGGCTAGTGTAGCCTCTGCAGCTCATTGAGTGAATATTGGTTCTTGATATACTTAGAATGAAAAAAAAACCCCAAAAAAAACAAAAAACTTGTGTGTCCTTTATCTGCAGGTTTAGGCTCTGTTTCAGTTGTGATTGTATTATTATTAATTTTTTTTAAAACCACTACATACTGTTCCTCTGACAATAGGACTATCTTCAACGTTCACATTTCAAACGTGTCCAAAAAAATAAAAAATAAAATAAAAAATAACACTGAAATGAACACAAAATAAGTTATGTAGAATAAGACAGGACCTTTTGTTGTTTGTGTAGGAAATTATGGTACTCCAAGAATCTCAGCCTTTGTATATTGCGATACAGTATAAATGTCGCAAGCAGCTACATCGATAACTGACTTAGTGATAACCTGCTATTTGTGTCTGTTGGCCTATCCCCTCTATACATCAAGAAGAGTGCTTTTGTCTGATGTTTAGTTATAATCTATGACAACAGTGGATCATTATGTTATAATTTGGACATTTTATTGCATTGATCTATAATTAAAAAGGGCTACAAAATCCCGAATCCTACATTTAAAGTGGGACTGAATACCTAAACTCCACCCACAACCACATTTCAAATAGAGCTGTTAAACTGGGCAGTGCTTGGAGGAGTAAAGAAAAGAGTGAGAGGGAGGAGGTCTGGAGATATAACAAACAGTGTGATTGGTTTAACAGGTATCCACACTTCTAACTCCATAATCAGAAACACCTGGCTAGAATCAGGGCAGTGCTGTGTGATATCACCAAGCACTTAAAACTGCAGTGGGCAGCCAGGACACACTCATTTTCTTTTTTTTAATTAATATATCTTGATTAGACAGCAAGTTTACCTAATTTGCACTAAAATTACCAAAAAGGTACTAGGAACAGTAGATAAAACACCATATGCACAGGTTAATAGTAAAAAAAATAAAAAAAAAAATTAAAAATAGTGTTTAGCTCCACTGTAAGAAAATAAAAGTGCAGACTTAAGTAAGTATGGAGGTAGAGTGGAGCAATGATGTCTTGAACAGAGGAGTATAAAGATTACAGGTATAAGTCACTCTAAATACAACTTTGAGTGAGTAAATAAGACAGGGAAACAAAGATACAACAAATAAGCTCTGAAAAGTACATTTTGCAGGATAGGTCTGCTGTAACATATATTTATCTTGTACTTTAGTCAAGTAAATGATGTTATTCAGCCAACTGCATAACTAACATACTGTAACTGATGCAGTAAGACAGTTAGAATGGAGTTTTTCAAGTTTGCTCAGTAAAAATATACTATAGAACATTACAAGCATTTCCATGGAGATAAGCTGATAGCCCTTGGTTGGCTTCTGCGAGACAAAGTCACGCATAGCAATAACAGACATTTTAGTTAAAACTGTGGGACCAACCCTGAATAATGAAGTGTGTGTTTAAATCTATAGTCTTTAGCTCACAGTCACATACAAATAATATTAGGCCAATGAGACGGCACACAGATCTCTCAAACACATCCATGATCAGGCATTAAAAGCACTCGATAAAAAAACACTTTGTTATCACCACTGTCACATCCAAAGTAAATACAAAATGCTCAGTTTAGACAATTTAATTCTATATTCACATCTAAGAAATATTCAAAATTATTAACAATGCAGCATCACCGTCATTAAAAAAATTATTAAACTCTGTTTTGAACAAACTACTCAATCCACTTTCTCCTCTGAACTCAAATTGCATAGTTCCAAAAAGATTCTCGGCCTTTGCTCAGGTGCCATTTTTGTTTTTTTTGTTTTTTTTTATTATTTTATGTGTGTGACATGTGTGACATGTGTGTGTATGACATGTGTGTGTGTGCGTGTATGGTGGGGAGTGCAGAAGAGAATGCAAGTCCCAGTAATTCATGACTGAGAAAAGAAGATCTAGAGAGTGTAAAAGGGGGGAAAAAATCAATTAATCAATCAATCAATAAGTGAAGGAAAGGGGGGGAAAAAAGACGTGATAATAATGATATTTAAGAAAAAAAATATTGGGTGTTATGATGGGTGAAGCCCATTTGTTTTGTGTTGTGTTTTTTTGTTTTGTTTTTTGTTTCAAAGTGGAATCAGCTTCCAAAGAGTCTGAAATTGTCTGTAAATTTAAATAATTTTACTAGAAATTAGATTTTAGATAATCAAATGTGTCGACACCAATCATGTTATTTGTACTGTTCTGTTTCACTGTAAAAACCTGCACATAATGATCTTTTATACTAAAATGGACTATAGGAAACATCATGTATTGGACATGGGGACATTTTATTGTATTTAACTGCTAATCTTAATTATAAACTAATAACCATTTACCTTTTGTCTAGTAGAAATTGGCAATTCCATGGTTTAAATCATCCAAATGATTCTAGTGAAGGTGTATGGAGTTTTAAAACACAGTAGAGCACTTCCTGAAATACCACATGACATCACAAGTTGGAACAGAGTGTTTTCAGTTTGAGAGAAGAACTCAGCCTAAATACCAGCTGGCGCATGTCAGCTGGTGTGAGGAGGAAGGGCTGAAAGTATGTGGGATGCATTTTTTTTTTTTGATCAAAATAACTTCACACATAGTTTAAAGGGCCCATGTTACACTGTTTTCTTTATTATCTATATTATAATGTTGTTTCCTCATCACAAACATACTGGGGATTGTGTTTTCTATCATTAACATGTTTGACTAATCTGTCATTATTAGTCTATTTACATCTTCAAACCTCTAATTCGCAGTTCCACCTTGTGATGTCATTACGCGGTAATTTAAGATAAACGCTAACATTCACATTTTTGTCGAGCAGAAATGGGCAATTCCAGGGCTTGATTTTAATGAAGATTTATGGAGTTTAAAAACACAATGGAGCACTTCCTGTATTACCACATGACATTACAAGGCGGAACAGAGTGTTTTCTGTTTGAAGAAAAAATGTCTTCATTAAAAATATGAAAATGAAACAGGTCTTCAGGTCTGTTTATGATGAGGAAACAATATTTTAACATAGACCAGAAAACAGTGTAATAAAATAATGTAAAATAGATTCTTTTTTCAGACCAAGGTTTAGTTTGTTTTCATCCCTGACACTCTTCCTCAGAGTGGCCACGTGATGTTACTGTTACATATTTGGTCAGCTGATTTAAACAGGTTTTCACGCTGTCTTCCTACCGTGAAGACAGGACAACACCACTATCTGCAGTCTGACAGTATCCCAGGTGTGTGGTAGCAAAAAAGCCCCCTCGTCCCAGTTTAAAGTCTCTTCAACACGTTTCTGTATTTCATTGTCCTCTGTCCCTATCATGTTTGCTCCGTCTCAGTCTATAAAGTGGTTCTCTCTTTTACAGTGATCTGAAATGGCCGATTTGAGTTGCCCTGGTTCTGATATGTGTTTTGTTGCTCGTGTGCACATCTTCGCTGATTCCTTCTCACATTCTGTCCTATGTTCCTTTTTCCATGTACTGAACGTCCTCTCCGTTTCCCCCATGTATGTTTTATTGCAAGACACGCAAGGTATTTTGTATATGACGTTACATCTGTGCTCCGGTTTTATTTTATCTTTTGCGTGAACGAGTAGTTGCCTGAGTTTTCTTAACAGTATTAAAGTTAAAATAAATAAACTGAAGACAAGATGAACCTCATTGGACTGTGTGTTAAGTTATTTTGATCTAAAAAACCCATATATTTCCAGGCCTTCCTCCTATAGCAGCTGACACGCACCAGCTGGGTGTGTCTGGCTACTGCACAGATGTGTCATGGACTTGGACCACACTTCCAGAACCACCACAGACACGCCATCTTGAACTGAAGAATTTTGAGGCTTCGTTTCCAATAAAACATGGTGAATAAGAGTTTCTAGTGGTGGTGGAGGCGTAAGAGTGGGTGGGGTAGAAAGGGCTAGTTCACAGAAATTTGATATTTTATGTAAGGTTTTTTTTTCACTCTACATGATAAAAACAACAAATGGAATTAAGACGATTACCTGAGATTCAGAAGCAGGACCATGCCTCAATCTCCTCCCTCTCCAACTAACCATAGCTTACCTCAGCCACATCTCGTATTACCAAGAAGCCCTATTTATATAAGCCTATCCCTAACACCATTTCCGTCCGCTTTGTGTCTCTTGTTCATCTTTCAGCCTGAAGACCTCACCACCCTACAGAGAGGTGATGGGGTCCTGAATCAGCTGGGCCTAAGGTGGAGCCCCCATCCTGAGTCTCTACCCAGCCTTTAAGTCTATTCATATCAATAAATATCTTTATCGTATACCATTGTTGTGGCATGGTCCTTGCTAGTGCAATAAATACATGTGAATACTTGCCCTGATCAGTCAGTTCCTTCTCCTCTGTTGTATACAGCTGTACATATTCAGATGGGCCACCTGTAGTTTTCATGGCAGGATTATTGGAGGAGAGTTTGTCTGCAGAATGGCATCTACTGTCCTGCCATCCCTGTTTACTTTGGCTGTTTGTGTGAGTCACTTTGCTCACAGTTAGGCCAAATTTTTAAGTTCCATATATCCCTCAAGTTGATATAGACGATAAACAGTAATATTGAAACTAATTTATGCCATTGACACAAAAATCCAAAAGCAGAGTTACACCACAAAAATTATTCTAAATCTACAATATTTTTGGGCTGCAATAACTAAAGACAATAATGAAACACCTAGTACTTAGTTTGCATTTGTAATGAGGCAAAAAAGGCATTAATTCAAACTTTTATGGCTTACATCATATATAGCCAAAAAGTTACCAAACATCTCCCAGTAGTGCAAAGAAGTGCACACGATAAATACTCACCCTAAAAAAATATTATTCCAGCTTTCCAGTCTGTAGAGTAAAAAGTTAAATAACTCAACAACATATTTTAATATTTTATATTCAAATTCCTCAGAGTATCCACCTTTTACTTTGTCAACACTGCAAACCCGTGGCCTTCTCTCAATGAGCGTCAGGATGAAGTCTCTTGAAATGGATTTCCCTTCACAGCTGTACCACATCAGGGTCAAGAAATGCCCAAAGTGCAAAACAGTGATCAAAGCAAAGGGTGGCTCTTTTAAACTCAAAAACAAGTTTTGAATTATTTTGAGTATACTGTATTTGAGACCACTACATACCACATGTGTTCATTCACAGTTTTGATGCCTTCAGTGAAGATCTACAAATGTAAATAATCATGGAAATGACAAAATGAATAAATAAATGAAAAGGTGTGTGACCATGAGCTTTTCTGTGTCATTTTTTGTTTATTATTATTAATTAATTAATTAATTTATTTGGCATTTTTAGCTGCCTTCCCTGAACTGCTAGAGCAAGTTAGTGTGTGTTCCTTTGATAAATGAGCCCTATTTCCATACTTTTTAAATACTGGTCATACTCCACCTTGTTAACCTTGCCTTGTTGATACAATTTGTGTCCTGTGTTTGAGGTATCCTGTAGTCAGTGGTTTTTGACTATTAGGTTATATGCCAAAAAAAGTCATGATTTTCTTGAAGCAAGATTACTATTTAGAATTTACTAACATAAATTCATACATTAATAATAATAATAATAATAATAATAATAATAATAATAATAATAATAATAATAATAATAATAATAATAATAATAATAATAATAATAACAATAATAATAATAATAATAATACATTTTATTTATAATTGCCTTTCAAAACTCCCAGGACACTGTACAGAACAAGTTAAAAAACAGGTGAAAAAACAAACTGGACTGTCTGAACAGGTAAGTTTTGCATCCTGATTTAAATAGAGGAATAGAGTCGATGTTGTGGAGGTTGGGTGGGAGTGCGTTCCAGAGCTGGGAAGTAGAGTAGCTGAAGGCTCCGCCCCCCTTGGTGACAAGATGGGCCGAGGGGACAGGATGGAGACAGGAGAGGAGCGAGATCTGTAAGGTTTAATTTGAATGAATTGAATCGGAGTCTCTGAGTGACAGTGGTGAGTGAGTTGGTGTCAAAGGTCACTGTTAAATCAGGGTGATGAGGATGGAGAGAAACAAGGCAAGTTTTTGTATATAGTGCAATTCATACACAAAGTAATTCAAAGTGCTTTACAGAATAAGACATTAAAATCACAATACAACAAATCAAAACATAAATAATCATTGTAAACTTAACATTAAAACAGAAGAGTGCAGAATAAAAACCTTTCAGTCACATGCACAGCTAAACAGAACTGTTTTGAGCCTGGATTTAAACATTGTCAAAGTAGAGGCCCGTCTCACATCTTCAGGAAGATTGTTCTAGGTTTTAGCTGCAGAAAACTGAAACGCTGATTCCTCATGTTTAGCCCTGACTCTGGGCATCAGCAGGAGGCCGATCCCTGAAGTTCTCAGAGTGTGAGATGGTTCATATGGCACTAACATGTCAGAGATGTACTTCGGTGCTAGGCCATAGAGAGACTTGTACACAAGCAGAGTCAGAAGCTATGAGGAGGTCATTAGTGATTCAGTTCAAAATTGCAGTTTCAGTGCCATGGAGAGGGTGGAAACCGGATTGAAATTGTTCGTAGATATTATTAGTGATCAGATGGGTGTGGAGTTGAGAGGCAACTGTCTTTTTCAAGAATTTTAGAGATGAAGGGTAAGGTTGATGCAGTTATTAGGGTTTCAGAATAGGAGTGACAGATGCAGTTGTGAGTGATGAGGGAACAGTTCCAGTGGTCAGGGAGGAGTGAATAATATTAGCAATGAAGTGGGCAAGTGAGGGAAGATGGTATTTGACCAGAGGTGTTGAAAAGGGTCAAGCTGACACGTAGAAGCTTTGGACTTGAGAATGAGCTCAGAGACGACTTGGACGGAAGGGAGGGAGAGACTTGAGAATGATATTAAGTGACCATCAAAAACATTGCAACTCCACTTCAGACGAACTGCTCTTACAGAAATCAGAAGAGGGCAAGCGGTTAGAAAGAGAGTCTCAGAGTCTGGTTATGTTAGAGAGTAGGGAAAAAAGAGCTTTAGATTTATATTAATTAGAATTAATCTGAGGATTTAGTAGTGTATTTAGTAGAGTATCTGCTTCTTCTGAAAGTACACACTGCATTACAATTGGTGAAATCCAGCTGTCACTCATGTAGAGCATTGCTGAGACTGACCAATAGGAGGAGTGGGTGGGCGGGGCCTAGTGTCTTAGACTGGATAGTGCTGTGCTCAAGAGAAAATTGGCGAATTATCATAACGATACTATCTCGTAAATACACGTTATGTTTTCCAGCTCAGTGCACTATACCATATCACTAATCTTACAACCAATCCTACTTCTCTTTTACTGTTTCCGTTACTACAACTATGTACACTGAACAACACTAAGTAAAAGTATTTTCCCCAAGCAAATTACTGTGTCTTCCAAGCATGTTATTATAAAATGAAGTCCGCTGAGTCAGTTGTCCTGTCTGAGTGGATAGTAGTCCATGTTGTTGCTCAGATCTGCTACATGCCACAACGATAATCCCATATTAGCACAGGCATCTTGGAGATTAGCATGTCATCTGACCGCCGACCAGCAGGGGGAGGGGTGAGCCGGGGGATTATGCAGACTCATAAATTCTCCATGTAAACAGACGATTATGGGAGAATCACTTCGCAGAAACGCAATTCAAATGGACAGGAAAGGGATTTGAGAAATAATTTTTGGATATTAAAGGGCCTGTAGTTGATTTTTTTTTATATATATATTTGCATAAAACTTGTGTTGCAGATATATTATATAAGCAGCCCGTGAGGTCAAAATAAGACTGTTATTTCTTATCTGCATCTAATTAGAAAGGGTTTTATTGTCCAAGAATCAGAGAGTTGTTGCAAGCAGTAAACAGATTGACCATGCCTCATGTCAGAACCTCCAGAATTCAATCACTGAGCTGCAGAGGCTGCACTAGCACTAAGTCATGATTGGCTGCAGGAGCTGGGGTTTATGTAGTGAAGGATTCAGATCACAGACTGTCCTTTTAAGTTTAAAGCAACTGGACTTCAGCATTGAAACTGGCAATACCAATGCGAGACTCATGTGAGGTGCATTCTGCTTTCTGACTGAATAACCTCCTTGAAAAGCAAAACACCAAATTATAACAAACAACTTGGTCATCCTGTCCAATGATTTTATAATTAAGAATAAATCAGCTTTGCAATTGTTATCAGTAAGAGCTATATTTGATTTGAACATGTTTACCTCATATCTGCAACACAGTTAGGTCATGTTTATGGAATTTAAAATAAAAATCCCAGTTCCCCCCTTCAAGTCTTTTTTTATGTCCCATAGATTTGGATACTTGCTTTCTGCTCTGTTGGCATGTCCTTGGTGGGTGTAACCCTCCCACCCCCCCGGATCATCTCGTTACTCCCATTGCTTCATGCATCATTTCATCTAAGACCGAGAGCACGACCCCAGTCACTCCGAGTACCACACACCACTATGTAAGTTTATAAACCCTCATAGGCCACTTGTAAATAGCAACCCTACTTGGGAATTTGGCTGCAAGTATTCAGTAGGAATAGTGGTGGGTAGAGTAGCCAAAAACTCTACTCAAGTAAGAGTTATTTTACTTCAAAATAATATTACTCAAGTAGTGGTCTAAGAAATTACTCAAATAAGAGGAAAAGGTTTTTGGGGAAGCTACTATTCAAATTAAGAGTAATTATCAAGACATAACATCTGATTTCTAAGTTGAAGTTAATGTAATTGGAAGAACAAAACGTGAAATAATGCACAGATATTTAGAAGGATAGAAACAAAAGTGACATCTGAGGGAGCAGTGCAAGAAACACAAATGTTCAGATTGTTTCGTATTGGGGACCATTTCACAGTGGGAAAAGCAACCAACTTTAAAGCCTATTCTCTAAGCCACAGAAAACCAGTGCAGAGACCCAAGCACAGGACTTGTGCTCAGGTCTCTGTGATTGTACTTCCTGGTTCTAGTCAGGACCTGAGCAGCAGTGTTCTGGATGTACTGCAGGTGCCTTAAGGCTCCTTTGGAGAGGCCAGTGAGCAGGCTGTTACAGTAGTCTAACCTACTAGAGACAAATGCATGGATAAGTCTCTCTCCAAGTCTGGTTTTGACAGTAAACCTTTGATTTTTGCAATGTTTTTGATGGTAATAAGCTGCAGAAGTTATTGATTGAATGTGGCTGTTAAAGTTCAAGTCTGAGTCCATTATTACCCCTAGATTTCTAGCCTGATTTGAAGGTTTTAGAGAGAGAGACTGGAGGTGACCCCTAACACCTTCTCTTTGTTTCTGTGGGCCAAAGACGATGACTTCAGCCTTGTCTGAGTTTATCTGGAGAAAGTTGTTTTACATCCACACACTGATCTGTTGGATGCAGTTGCAGAGTGAATCCACTGGTCCATATTCACCTGCTGCCAGTGAGACATAGATCTGAGTGTCATCTGCAGAGTTGTGGTAGGACACATTATTGTTGCATATTAACTGGCCTAACGGCAGCATGTAGAGATTGAAAAACAGGGGTCCCAGGACCCTTGAGGCACCCCATAGGTCAGGGACACATAAAGATCTGTCATTGAGCACAGCAAGCTTCAGATTAGTTTCAGTGGGACTCGCTGTTATTTTCTTACAGGGAATGTGAACTAAATTTATCTGATTGAATCGTCTATTTGTCTTACTGTTAATCAGTCTACATGGTGTAACAGTAGATATAGCTCTATCACAGGGTTCAGCATGATATTATCTTTATCAGGACTGTATGTCCTGGGACAGCAGAGGGCCTGTGTGTCCTAGCTCTCTGGTAATTACTCTTATTGAAGAATACTGTTACTTCAATAAACAAAAATCACTCAAGGAGTTAAAGTATGCTGCTAGAAAAGTACATTAAAAAAAAAAAAGTTATTCAAGTAAATGTAACTGATTAAATGTATCTGAGTACTGCCCACTTCTGAGTAGGAAAACACAAAAGCCATTAGATATAGATCAATTTCATTTATTTTTTTATTATATTTTTTTCTTTATTAATAGCTTTTGTGTATATTGACACAATGAGGCTGCTGCGCACTGTAGCAAATGAAGTCTTTGTACATCTCTTCAAGCTGTAATAAGCAATACAATATAATAAGCACAAAAAGCAATGCTCTGCTGTGGGTGGTCCAGCTCAGTTTCATTTCGTTGTCTGAAAAAGCTATTCTAAAGAGATGCGTGTGCCTGAAAATAAATGTGGATATTAACAATGGGCCAAAGTGTTTTGTGAGAGCTATGGACGAGTTTTAAAATACCTAAATCCTCCTCCTCCCCCCTTCTTCCTTCAGTGGTGTGAAAATCAGTTTCCAGCTTGAAGTTTCATTTTTGCCATGCACTGGGAAAAAGTAATAAGTGCACTTAGAGATAGTAGCTTTAAGTACTTTGGCTTTTTATGGTCCCGAGATGTTCACCAAACTTGCTCTTGTCATTTTTTTCAAGTTGCCTCTGTGAGTCAGCGTGTGTAGTCTAGCATTACAATTTTTTTTTCATGATATAAAGGTCTATTGCCATCAGGTGCAAGTGACATAACTATAAAACAATTTTCTATTGTTTTGGAGTTATATAATTAGAACAGTTGAGAAGCCTCCAGACAAAGACACAGCAGTACTGTAACCCCACTTTGTTTTAAAATTCTTTTGTTCAGGCCAAGGTTTAGTTTCATAACTTGGTCTAAACAAAAATCATCTATTAAAGTAAATTATTAGAAGACCAGATGAACCACATTGCTCAGTAGAGTTCAAACACCTAAGCCACTAAAACCATTAAAACACCTAAACTTCGCCCAGAGTGAGAAGGGGAATGGGGCGGGGGCGGGGAGTATGAGAAACACTGTGATTGGTCTAACAGGTATCCGCACTCCGAACTCCGCCCCTACAGCCAAGTGTTTGTAATCTGAAATACCTGGCTGTAATCAGGGCAGTCCTGTGTGATGTCATGTAACACTTGAAACTGCAGAGTCCACTAGAGTCAGCACGCACTTAGATTTAGGTGTTTTTTACCTGAAAGCTGCAACTTTACCTAGTTAACTCAAAATAGCCAAAAAAGAACCAGTAACAGTGCACAGTGTTATTAAAGGAGCGAAAAGAAGTGGATTTAGTGTTTAGTTCCACTTTAATCAGCCTGTTAATGAAGTTTTCAAACAGTTTAATCTAGAAAACAGAATTAACTCTTTCAAAGGTTTAGTCTTTTCTTTTCTGTTTATTCAGTGTGTAATGTTTAACAGCATCTGGCAGGTAATGATTCAATACCAGATAACACTTGGGTGGCAAATCCAGAATGATATCTCTGTGTATTTTTTGTTTGATTGATATCAGCCTGGTCTCCACACCCTCCATTGTATTTCAAGTCTCAAGTCAAACGTGATTGACCAATCACATCTATTTTTGTGAAACGAAGAAGCTGTTTGGTCACCTATGATTTACAAATAAAATCACATTTCTCTCACCTCAGATTAACAGAGTTTAGCCCTTTGCTCATTGATTCTCAGAAACCTGTGATGTTTTTCATCCCCCTGTGATATTTTTTTCCCCTGTATTTTTCTAATATGGTGGACCATGAGTGTGTCTGATTGGCTAATCTACCTGTTAATTGCAGCCATTTGAAAACAGAGATTCACCTGTGACCCGAGTTTTGGATCCAAAGTAAAGATAATACATTAACAAATGACCACATGGGGCAACAGTTCAATTTGATGTATTTTTATTGGTCAAAGATCACAACAGCAAGGCTAAAGTTGTTGATTTAACCAAAAGAAAATTAAATCAAATAGTGAACTGGTCATAGGTCAATAACAGACAGACAGATTAACCAACCACTTTATATATTTTATATCAATTTTAGTAAACAAATATTTCTATATGGACATGAAAAGTGAATTTTAGGAACATGATGCTGGTGAAGGCAGTTAAAGAGCTAATCAGTTTTTATTATCAATAGCTCAAAATAAATAAATAAATAAAAAAATAATCCAAAAACACTAATTTTGTCTTCTTAGGTTCTTTTTTAAAGGGCCTATATTGCACTTTTTTTTTTTTTTAAATCTACGTCATCATGTTGTTTCTTCATTAAAAAACACACTTGGAGTTGTGTTTTGTTTCATTCGCACATGTTTAACACACAAATTCTGCATATCCAGGCTGAGTTCTTCTCTCAGACGGAAAACACTCTGTTCCACCTTGTGATGTCATGTGGTAATACAGGAAGTTCTCCACTGTGTTTTTAAATCCACCTTCACTAGAATAATTTGGATCATTTCAGCCCTGGAATTGCTAATCTCTACTGAACTAAAGGTAAAAGGAGCTGTTAACTTGAAAAATACCACTCCATGACATCACAAGGTGGAACAGAGCATTTTGAGCGTTGGACATGTAGACAGATTAATAATAAAGTGTTACTCAGGGATGTGTGAATGAAACAAAACACAACTGCAGGGATGTTTTTGATGAGGTAATAGCATTATAGCATGGATTAAAGTTCACAAGAGTCAGTTTTGTGTAATATAGGGCCTTTAAAGCCAATGCAGCAGGAGATGTATTTATCTTGTTGACATGTTTGAGCTGCCAGCTGTGAGCCATCTTTCGCTCAGACTGACCATGCCTCCTGTCGCCCGGTGGTCTCTGGAGAAGGGTGTCCCAGGTGTGTGAAAGCTGAAACATGTCAACAACCTAAATACATCTCTTACTGTGTTGTCTTTAAAAAGAACCCAAGTTGCTAGCTCAAAACTCACCTTTTCCTCATTGCCTATAACCCACACAAATAAATGCCTTCTCACTACTTGTTTTTGTTTGTCCTGTCCTTGCTTTATGTTAAACTATTGTGAAGCATATTTGAGTTGCTGTGAAAAGCACTATATAAAACCAATGTATTATTATCATGCTTACTGTCATCGTGTCCTTAAGCAAGACATTTCACCCACCTTGCCTCCAGTGTCCTTGTACGTGTATGAATGAGAGTGTGTTTGTGAATGTGGATCTGGGACAATGGATGGAAACTGGAGCATAGCTACAATCAGGAGTGTTTATCATACACTGTGGACTAAATGAGTGAGACGTCACCCATAGCGTTCGGCTCCAGTCAAATGAAATTCATCGAGGCGAGAAGTTATAGTGGCGAATTTGGTGCCATGTTCCATATCTGGAATTCTGACCACGAGTATCATAGCAACCAAAGAGCCAATCCGGAGGCAGGCAGTGGGCACTTAGCAATGCAATCAAACTAGTGGGCGTGACTTTAGGGAAAGAAAGCACCTGATTTGTCTGTTATCAGTGTTTATATCTTGATTTACAGACACAATAGCAAAATAAAAACCCTAGGATCACGTAGAGTGGGTTGATACGAACATTTTAAGACCAAAATGACGAGGGAGATTTTTTCAATGTAAAGCGAATTGGAGCCACAGTTGATGGAGCAAGAAGTGCACCTCTGATCACTTCCTATTTGGAAAGCCGCTGCTAGAGCATAATCTCCATTTATATATACAGTCTATGGTCTTTAATGTATGTGTCTCATGCATGCTCAAGCTCCTCTGTGTTTTAAAAGTCTATATAAAAGACAAATTTTGATCTTTACCATGATAAAAGTGGAACATCAAGTCTTTTGTTTGTTGTGAAATAGATGACCTGAACAAACTGGATGTCATGCATTAATGAAGAAACATTAAAGGCCCAGTACCTGTTCATTCATTTATTTTTTTTTACATGTATTTGAGCAAAAATTTTCTTGCCCCAATAGATATATTGTATAAGCAGTCCTTGAGGTCAAAATAAGCCTTCTGTGTACTGTCTGTATCTCATAATGAAGTGTTTTATTGTCTATCAGGACAGACACTGTTAGCATGCTAGTTGTTTGTAGCATAACCATGACAGCCAAACTTCGCTCTGGCTTCTGAAAGTTGTGAAAAGTGCTTATAATCTCATTGCCGAGAATAATTAGGATGCTTAGAATGAATGATAAGTGAGGAATAACTACTTCACACAATTTAAAATAAACTAGTTCTGTTTTTCATGTTTTAAAAACCCGATAACAGCCTTTGACAGCTCAGGAAAGTTGAATTTGCATATTGTGACTGGTAAACATAGTCCTTACCTTATGACTACAGCTGATAATACGATGGATATAAATTGGACAGTCCTATCTAGCACGGTCCAAATGCCACTACAACATTAACATTCATGAATCTTGAGTCAGTCATCTGTCATCAAACAAGCTGAGTTTTATGCACAGTCACAGTCTGCACACACACAGGGTTTTTTCCCCCAGAATACACTGTGAAACATGACCGGCGCCATGGAAACTGTCCTACTCCTGTCTCCGTGGTGATTATCTCCGTAGCAACTATCGGCAAAGTCAGATCAGAGCAGCTCCGTCTCACATCTGTCAGCAATGAGGCTCCATATGTCACAAGTATAATTGTTTAATTTAGCTGGGTCATAAATAAGGTCCTGTTAGAAATACACACACACATATATATGTGTGTATATATATATATATACACACATATATATGTGTGTGTGTATATATATATATATATATATATATATATATATATATATATATATATATATATATATATATATATATATATATATATATATATATATATATATGGTGGCATTTGATCTTTCTTTGGAGTGGCATATACGGCGAATCAACCATATATGGTGGAAACCGTGGAGGAGTGGCTACAGCAGATCCCAGGAAAAACATCAGACGTCTTAGTTCAGAAAAGCACATTACTAGGAAGGCTGTGGAGGGTGAGAATGAGATCTAACCTGCTAGCTGCCGTGTTATAAGTATGAAGCGACCATGGGTGCAAAGTGGTTCCTGGTTCCAATTGACTTCTACTGATGAATCATAGCCCCTCTCTCTGTAATGTTCACATTAACCAGCTCTCCACATCTGTTTTTATTTAGCTTTTTTGTCCATAAATCAACATATGAACATTAATAACAGACCAAGGCACTTTCTTTCCCTGGGATTGGTTCCTGGGAGTGTTAAGAACAGGTTTCATTGACAGCTATCACAGATTGGTGCTAAGTGACACGTCCTACTGATTTTGATTTGTTCCTATTGGGACGGCTGCAGTCCTGCATTTCAGTCAGAGCCTCACAGAAGACTTTCTAAAATGCAAAACTCCATTGAGCAACCTCTGCACTATGCATGATTGTTCTGAGCAGGTGCCTGATCATGGGTACCCAAGGGAGGGAGTCCATCTTTGGGTGTGAATGCTGGTAACACTAAGAACTTGCAAACTTCACGTAAAAAGAATGAACTTTTTTTTTTTTATTATTTGGGTGTTATTACTCAACCCATGTTTCCAATCTCCCCCTTTTGTTTTAGATTTGAGCTTCAGACCAATCAGCAGCTCCTTAACAGAATTATCCAAAGTCGCAGCCTTCACCTCTTTAAATTCTCTTATTCTTTTCTCCTTTGCACAAATGACTCCCAATCGGGTTAAAAGATCAGCACATTCCTGATACTGAGCACGCTTTCCCTCAAACTCGTTAAACTCCTGCTTAGACATTTTTTCCATTCAAATTTCATGACACAATCATTAAAATGGATTGAGCAGGTCTGACTTTTTGCTAATATTCTTTCAAAATCAGTGAATCTCCCATTGAGTTCTTCAGGCCCATCCATTCATCCATTTTCTTCCACTTATCTGGGGCCGAGTCGCGGGGGCAGGAGTCTAAGCAGGAACTCCCAGACTTCCCTCACCCCAGACATGTCCTCCAGCTCCTCCGGTGGGACCCCAAAGCATGTTCTGGGTCTTTCCTAGGGTCTCTTTCCAGGCGTCCAGGGGGCATCCAGAACAAATGTCCGAACCACCTCAGCTGGCTAGTACCCCTGTCAGGGACTCCAAGAAGGCCTGGTACTTTCACTGCTGTTTGACCCATAGACTGACACAACGGTGAGAGACCTTTCCCCGACCCGAAGGCGCAGGGACGCGACCCTCTCATTTACCGGGGTGAACTCCAACACATGGCGGCTGAGCTGTGGGACAATAAGCAAGCTACAGGCCCTCCATCTGAAATCAGCCCACCAAATTCTAAGCACCCAAGCAAATGTTTCTTACCTTTCCTGGAAATTGTCCTCGGTCTGAAATTTGTAACTAATTCTTGGCTCCAAACGAATCTGAGAGTCTATGGAGTTGACTGTACTTGCGTGCCCACCACTCCCATTCCCCACAGTGCATTGTAGTATTTGGCAGACTATTGGTAGAAAGCACTTGTCATCACGTCAGCTCTACAATACCACATACCTCCAGTCACTGCTAATGTCCCATGGAAACGTCCCACGTCCATTTGTCCTCAGTAGGGGGGACACTGTAAGGACAAATGAGTCTCGGGGGTGGAGTTCACACTTGTCCTGGTTTGGTCCCAGTTTGGAAACCAGTTTGAGTGCTAATGTTGGTCCTGTTCCGAATGGTAATATTTCCATAGACACAGCTGCCCTGGGACTGACTGATGGAAACATGGCTGGCAATTTTTCCAAACAGCTTCTCTGACCATCACCAGTCACACAGGTATAAATATAGAAAATTATTAGTTTCATTCAATTTTGAATTTTAAATGCTTTGAAAACATGTTTGAATTATTTTCATTCTTTCAATTGCTGAATTTTTAAGGTTACATTTTTAAAGTGTTTAAAATTTGAAAATATAAATAGACCTTTTAAATATTCACCATTCAAGCCTTTAAAGTCAACGGTCAAAATCCACAGCAGAAATCCAAGTTAGAAGAAAAACATGTCAAACATGTCTTTTTCAGTTAAAAAGTGAGAATTTCAACAGGATTTAAAATCTGAGGAAGCAAATTATCTTCCATAGGTGAAGTCAAAACAAATATTTATTTAGATAAAAAAACACCTGAATTGTATGTATATATATATATATATATATATATATATATATATATATATATATATATATATATATATATATATATATATATATATATATATATATATATATATATATATATATATATATATATATATATATATATATATATGATAAAATTTGTAAAATAGTCACAAAATCAACTGTTCACTTCTAATAATAAAGTAAGACTGGAAGTAAGAGTCATGACATGGACTTACAAAAGTTTACATAAACTATATAAAAAGACACTTTTTTCTTACTGTCTGACATGAAAATAGTAAAAAATAAAAAAAAATCTTCTCCCATTATTCTGGCATTCAGCAAATATAAAGAATCTTGTTAATCCTAATTGACCTAAAACAGGACAATTTTAATATGATTTCATGTCAGACAGTGAGAAAAAATAGTGTGTCTTTGTATATAGTTTATGTAAACATCTGGGTTCAACTATACAATATAAAAGAGTCACAAATAATGTTAAATACATACTTCCTAGCCTGGGATCTAGAGTACACACTTTACTATATGCAATACTTGAGTAGATGTGAGTCTGGTCACCAGTGAATCTCCCCATTTTCAAATGTCTGTGATTGACAGGTGGGTTAGCCAGTCAGTGACATGCATGGTCTGTCTATATCGGAAAAAGTAAATGAAAAAAAATCATCACAGGGGCTGAAAAACATCACAGATTCCTACAGAATCAATAAGAGAAGCACTAAACACTTAATCTGAGCTGAGAGAAATGTGATTTTGTTTGTAAATCATAGGTGACCAATGAGCTCCTTTGTTTCACGCGTGTCACTGAAAAAAACAAATCTGATTGGAAGATCATGTTTGACTTGAGACTTGAGATGCACAGAGGACGTGGAGATCAGACTGATATCAATATGTATAAAGAACACAGATGTATCTTCAAAACTTATTACATACTTGTTGCATACAGTTGAAACTAGAAGTTTACATACACTATTTAAAGACACATATGCTTTTTTTCCTCATTGTTTGACTTGAAATCAGACTAAACTTTTCCTGTTTTAGATGGTTTAGGTACATTTTGTTAACATATTTATCAAGGGGATTTTGTATATCGTAGTTATTTGAGTTCTGCTGTTAAAACTGCAATATCGATGGAAGAATGGACTTGTCTAGATTGAACAAAGCTTTCATGTTAAGAGAGAGTTAGACCCAAAAAGAATTAAAAAAAAAAGTTTTACCTTGTCTTAATTAAACATGTGCAGATTAGAGCACTCCCCTTGAGATTTTTTGTAAAGGTCGTTTGGATTATAAAGTAAGACCGCCTCTTAAATGTCAACGCAATTAATCTCAATCTACCTAATCCTACCATAATAACCACTGTCACTTTTAAACATATATACTGTCGTATGTCTGCTTATGTAATGAGGAAAAGAATGCAGCTGAACTCGCAAATCCTAAAATAGGTTTCGAGAGCTCCGATTTTCACAAAGTTCTCAAACACATTCAGGGCCGTTTGTCACTTCCGATGTGCACATGCAACAAAGATTGTGTAATAGTCTTCAGTGGAGGGTACGTTGACATTTATGCTATAAATCATAAGATCAGTTGATGTTTATATATAAGCTTAGAAGATTAGCATGAAGTTTCCCATGAAGGCAGCATACCTGATGTATAAATCATGAAAGGGGGACATTTAAAGCGTTCCCCGTGGCTCAAACGTGTTCCTAGCTGTCAAAAACACACACTTGGCACATCATTAGTATTCTTATGCCTGGAGTGTTGGAAAGAAATAAAGTTGTATATTGCAGCTTTACAGTCTGGAATGATTCAGTGTAAAAATGGTCAGACAAGAGCAAACCCAGACAAATGTGAATGCACCCGCTATATCTAAATTAGTACAAAACATTGAGCTGAAGATGAACTGTTACCAACCTAAGACAGTAACTAGAGCTCAGTGCAGGAGAGAGAGTGACAGTGGCTCAGGTCGTAGAGCGATGGCGAGACAGCGGCCGTTGGTAAAGTACGTCGGCCCCAAGGAAGTTGATGTAATGCGGTTGCAGTGTATGACAATTTAAAGAAGGCATATTATCGATAGCTTAGCATCGAATTGTAATGTACTTAGATCATTTTACATTCTGTTCAAAGTAAACCACAATATTGATCTAAAACGCCTTAATAAAAGCAACTGAACAAGGGCGAGATCAGCTTATTTCTATAGCGCATTTACTACAAACTAAAGTGCTTTATGGTACAGTGCAATATAAAAGACACGAAATAGCAATACTAAATGTGAAATTTTTTTTAGAGTGGATTTAAAACACTAAAATGTATAGTTTGGGCTGATCTAATGCTGAAGGACAGACTATTCTAAAGACGCACAGCAGCGGAAACCCTGTCTCCTCTGGTTTTCAGGTGAGTATAAGGAACATCCAACAGGAGCAGGTCTGTAGACTTAAGTGTCCTGGGATGAACGTGAACAGACAGCAGCTCTGACAGGTAAAAAGTGCCAACCTATGTGCAGGGAGCCAGAGCAGCTGAGCCAGCACAGGTGTGATGTGCTGCTGTCTGCTGGTTGTGTCAGCATACGAGCGGCTACATTATGAACCATCTGCAGCCTATTTGTAGATGACTTGTCCAGCCCATGGTGTAAAGAATTGCAATAATCAAGCAGATGTGCGATACATGCATGGACTGCTTTCTCCAGTTCATTAAAAGTATGATTTGATAAGATTTCATTTTATTCAACAGAAACAACTGACTTCCTGTTCAGACCAACACAGCAGTTAGAAAGTTCTGGGTTTGAATCCGAGTTCTTTCTCCAGCTAAGGTAGTCCTGATCAAGACTAGGACAAGATTTTAGTTGATTTATTACTTTATTCATTTATTTTATAGGGACAAGTATGTACGTTAGACATGTTAACATACTAAAACATTTACAACCAAAGTTTCAAAGTTTTGCAACCTGGACAGAGAATGCAGACTGCCCAAAGGATGTTTTTCTCAGGGACACCTTCACGTTCCCATTAGAGGCTCTAAATGATGCGCTAAATGCCCCAGCAGCATTGAAGGATGGGTCAAATTCAGAGGACAAATTTCCCTACAAGGATAAAAAAGTGTATCTTACTTTCATAGGGGAAATTCATCATAGTAAGCGATGGATTTTCATTTAAATGTTTTTGAAAAATGACCACACAACATATTTTACCGGCTGTATTATTCGGAGTCTTAGTAATAACAATGGGACAACTGTGGGATTACACAGACACGCTTAAACAAAATGAATTCCAGGTATGTTTTTAATAAACTTGGTAAAAAATACTGTAGTTTATGTTAATTTTGCATATACTGCCTTTGCATCTTCAAACATGGATACAAAACAAAGCTATATGCACAACTGTAATGCACGTTATACATTAGAAGCATATTTATAGCTCTCTCTTGGAAACTTGGGCTTTCGAGACAGTTAAATGTGACATATAAATAGCCTGGATGGTGTTGATGGCTTGTAAACAGTTGGTTGTAAGGACAGGAATCTGAATCCGGGTCTTTACACTGTCCAAGGCCAAACAGACACAAGTTGGAAAAGCCTCATGCTCCTGGTGATATTTATAGACATTGGACTGATAATGTGTTTTTAACCTTCAAATAGCATTGCAAATACCCCGGCTTGGAGAGCACAGGACGGGAAACCGGTGGGAATACCTGGTGCCGCTGGGGGTAGCAGTGGGTGTAGTTGTGTCCTTAAGCAAGACACTTCACTCATTCCAAAACATGTAAGTGCAGTCCTCCAGCGAAGGTAGTCCTGATTAGCGATGGGGCTTTCAGATATTTTATTGGATCTGAATTTTTTTGATTTGTTCATTTAAAAGAGC
The DNA here is from genome assembly GCF_009829125.3 of Periophthalmus magnuspinnatus. Lineage (NCBI taxonomy): Eukaryota > Metazoa > Chordata > Actinopteri > Gobiiformes > Gobiidae > Periophthalmus > Periophthalmus magnuspinnatus. The sequence continues at coordinate 10,077,228 of NC_047130.1, forward strand.
TGTACAAAAGACCAGCTCTTTTACTATTTATTTATATTAATCACAGAGAAACAACCAAGGCTCAGATTTGTTTAATATGTTTCAAATTGTGAGTGACTGTGTTTACCCTTTGAAATTAAGCATAATCTAAATTAAATATGTTGCACTACAATAATAATGAGAATGAGAAGAATGAGAAGGAGAAGAATGAGAAGAATGAGAATGAGAAGAATGAGAAGAATGAGAAGGAGAAGAATGAGAAGAATCATCAGAAGAAGAAGAAGAAGAAGAAGAAGAAGAAGAAGAAGAAGAAGAAGAAGAAGAAGAATTATTTTGATGCTAAATATGTTTTTCTTCCTGTGTGTGAAAAAAGCTCTCACCCATGTTGCCTGCTTTGCTTCTCTGCTGATTCTGTTCTCTGCTGTGGGTTCTTTTAAAAAGCGAGGTCTGGTTCCAACCATTCACGATAAGGAATTGTTCAAAAGAGCCGACTCTTTCACGTACGTCACATAACTAGTCACTGGTCCCCGATGAGATGCTCCTGCTCCTGATTCTAAAGATGGGTCAGAGGCATTGAAGGATGGGTCAAATGCAGAGGAGAAATTTCTCTATGGGGACAATAAAGTGTACCTTAACCTACTTTGCTTAGTACGAATGTGTTGTGTGAGTAATGGTGGTCGGAGGGGCCAAAACTAGAGGCCACTAGGCAACTAAATGTGCTCCCCACTCTCCATGCAACACACACACACAAAACCACATCAAACTATTAGGCAAACTAAGGTATGCAAGTATGTGAAGGAGGTGCAAAATACCACAGCGCATGAGGAGTAATTGGGCAGAAGTGAGGATCACCAAAGCCTCCGACTGCCAGGCAATTCTGTGTTCCCACGGCTCTATGTTCCCGTGTTTGTAGGGTATTAACATGTTTTATAAGTTTCAAACATGCATGGATGGCATCTAAAGCCTCTCCGGGCATGTTTTTTGATGAGGGAACAATGATATACTCCCGAACTCCCGAAAATCTATTTGTATAATTCCCCCTCCTTAAGGTTAGTGTTGTAGAATAAATTGAAATATCCCGGGAGTTTAAAGAAGAGGCATGTGGCTGGAATTCTAACGCAGGAGAAGTTTATTTACCTAAGTACAGGACCTGGAGACATGAACCCTTTAGACGTTGTGATAGTGTTGTCAGTTTCAGTCTAGTCTGGCTATGCTTTGATTGTAGGGAGTATTATACCTCTTATGTAAGCTAAGATAAGAAGGACAGAGCTGGCAGTGTGGGGTTAGCACAGCACAGAAATGCAAGTTATTTGTTAGGACCTTGCTGAAGGAAGGACTTATGGATTTACTTTTGAAAATATCATAATGTCCAATGACCCCTGGCATTTTAAAATATAAGTTTCAATGAAGTGTTCTTAAAGGTGCACTGCGTAACGTTTCTCGTGAAAGATCTGCCACTTGTCTGTCTCCATGGAGATGTTAATACTGTGCCTATAATGTGCCCACGTTATGGAATAAAGCACCATCGCCACTGAGCAGGTTACGCCACCAGGCCAAGTCACAGGTCAGATCTGTGGACAGGCAACCCCGCTCACAGAAAGAATGTATTTTAACATAAAAACTTTCACTGCCATACTTTTAAACACTCCAGGAAAAACAAAAACATCTCCATAGAGTCAAGCAACGTGCAGAAAAGTTACATAGTGCAGTTTTTAGATATAATTTTTATTAATTTTTCCTTTCTTAACTTAATTTTGTCTCTTGCTTCTCCTTGCCCACCCACATCAGTAACGTACCTGTGCTTTAAAAATACTTTGTCCAAACATCAACCCTCCGTCAGCTTGGTTACATAATGTTTACGGTGTATTTTCCATGGAAACTGCATTGCATTGTATTGTGAAATGTGCCTTTGATTTGAGATGTTCACTTTCAAAGGCAGTATATGCCCTCAGCACACGTCCACGTCTTTGTCATGTCCGTGTCACAAAGTACACTTGGTTTCAGTTTGTGCGCTGTCATGACACCCTGAGCAGGAGCACTGATACATGTGGGAAGATCTGATGTGCTATTTCTACAATTCAGCAGTTCAAAGCCTAACAATACTGGCTTATATAAACATCATTCCGAAAATTTCCCCGCAACAAGATACATGATTGATGTGCAGAAGAGAGAGACGGCAGGTGAGTTCTAAGGTAAGTTTAGATCATTTGAGAAGGAAACTAAGTCATAAATCAGTTAGGCATTGTGCTTTTTATCTAGTACTTAATGATAAATTGTAACATACGTACAACATTATTTAACTTAAAAAAAAAATATATATATAATAATAAAATAAAATTAACAGCATTACAAAGCTGAGATTGGAATGTCAAAAAATTAAAAAAAATAAAATAAAAAAATAAAAAATAAAATTAACAGCATTACAAAGCTGAGATTGGAATGTCAAAAAATAAAAAAAATAAAATAAAAAAATAAAAAAATAAAATTAACAGCATTACAAAGCTGAGATTGGAATGTCAAAAAATAAAAAAAATAAAATAAAAAAATAAAAAATAAAATTAACAGCATTACAAAGCTGTGGTTGGAATGAAAAAAAAAAATAAGTAAAAAATGAAAAAAATAAAATAAAATTAACAGCATTACAAAGCTAGGGTTGGAATGTACCAAAAAAAAAAAAAAAAACCCCAAACAGACAAACAAACAAACAAAAACATTGTAAATCTGCCATGTTTCTGGCAGTAGTGAAAACTGTCCATAAACATACATTGTTAAAGTTGGACTAAACACCCAAACTCCGCCCACAACCATATTTCAAATAGAGTATCTAAACTGCGCAGTACCTCGGGGTCTGTTGGTATAACGGACACTGTGATTGGTCTCCGCCCCTGCAGCCAGGTTTTTGTAAACAAAAACACCTGGCTGAAATCAGGGCAGTCTTGCATGTTGTCACATAGTACTTGAAATCGCAGTGGCCACTCAGGCAGCACACGCTTAGAAAACTACACATATACTGTACTTTTAAATGAAGGCTACATTTAATATTTAGCATATTAAAATCTCCATTGGTTTAACATAATTCTGATGATGCATAATGACATAATCCCGTGCACATCAAAGTAAGGTTACAGCACACTTGTTGCTGTAGGGAAATTTGTCCTCGGCATTTAACTCATCCTTCAATACAGCTGGAGCAACCTGTCAAGAGCACTGGGTGACTACTGTACCACACCTGGGGACTCATCTACAGAAATAGGTTTGGTAAGGACTACTATAGCTGGAGGATTTTACCTTTTATGCACGTTTTTAGTTTATGGGGGAAACTAAGGGACATCCACCCAGACAAGGGGACGTATCCTCACAAAAAGGCCAAATATGTAGCATGGAAAAATATATTATAGTTTTATAGTGTCCTCCTTCTAAAAATGAAATCCAAACAAAAAACAAAAAGCAAAATAAAAAGGTAATATTTTCTTTTTATTCTTTCAGAGAACACACTGCTGAAGTCCTCCTTGCCTTCTTGACCCGACAGAAGTAGAACAACTTGTCCTAAATGTTGTTTTTGCTCCTGTTTTTTTCTTGTGTGTTACCTCACCACTATTACTCCTACACCATAACAGTGGTTGCTATTACACAACCAGGTCCCATGTCATTCTGGGAGTCTTTACTTTACTTTGTAATTGTACGGGAAACATAAAAAACGATGCTGATTGTTTAGCATCAAGAGCAGAGAGTGGGCAACAAACGCAAGCGACATTGGGCTGGTTTGGAACATTGAATGATTATTATTATTATTACACTTCTAAAGCAATGTTTTGAAATGTTTAATCGGTTTCAGTTTCGTTTTTACTCTCTGTGAGAAAGTCACTCCCCCTTCAGAGCGCTATCACAACACAATCAGTGTGCATTTTGCTAAATGTATGGAAAGTATTCATCTTATCTCGGAAGTTGCCGTGGGCGCCGCCATCGTCATTTGGGTTGTATTATTTTGGATGAGGCTGTTGATCTTGACAGTAAATAAGTCATATATGGACTACAGAGCGGTTTTAAATAACTCCAAGGCTGACTTGTTGGTCACGTGAACTTTGCACATTTTACACAAATCAACACTACTTTATGTCATATTCTAGCTGCAAAACGTTTTCCCAAATTCTCCATTGAAATGAATAGGAAGAAAGCAAAGTAAGCACGTTTTAGTCGCATTTAGAAGCAAAAAGGGGCGGAGCCAAATAAGGTCAATTCAGTGTTTATTTGTCTTGTTTATGCAGCTTCTCTTTCGTTGTTTGTCAAACCAGGGCACCGCTACATCCATAACCTTTACCACTATATTCACCCAGATTCAATGTAACAGTAACTAACCTCGTAATTACTCAGCAGAACTGTCAGAGCGTTGAATGTGACTGTGTTTACCCAACACCTTTGTTGAAGTATACGCTCCCCCTGGTGTTCTTTGCAGTACTCGTGAAGTTGTGATGTGGCGTTGGGTTACCGTGGTTTTGACTGACAGAGAGAAAGGGAAAGTGATCGTTGTGCTGTCTGCGCCGCATGAATAAGTGAACAGAGCGTGGTTTCACCGTGCCAGTGTCAGGTGTCCAGTTGTGCCCACAGGTGAAAGTACGCCTGATACTGATTAAATATTCACTAAGTACACAAAGAACCAGAAGACAGAGTGGGTCAACTGAAAAGAACATTAGTAAAAAATACGTGTCCTGGTTTAGCTGTGAGAAAGGACTGTACTCGATTTTCTCTTCGTATTTGGCAGTGGCGGCTGGTGATGTAAAATCTGTGGTGGGTACTGCTGTGGATACCTCTGCCACCGCTCCATAGTGTCAGTATTTTTATTTAATTTCTTTTACATTTAACCTTGCTCATATTCATTAAATTAAAACACACATTGTTTATTTTAGTTCCTTTATTTAGGCATATGTTCAAATTTTGAGTGCACACATTTTATTTAATATCTGTCCCAATGTCCTTATACTTGAGTTGCCAGACAAAAGACCCAGGCAGGAGGAGAAAGAAAAGAACTTGGCAGAGCTCACCTGGACCAAGACTAAGGGGGGAAGCACTATTAAGCTTATTTTTTGCTCATTTAAGTTGCGTAGTTGACTAATCAATATTGTTATATTCTGTATAGTTATAATTGTTTGCCTTATTGTTACATTGCCTGGTTTTAGTTAATCTTTAGTAGTTTTAGTTAATCTTTTAGTGTAATAACCCCCTCTTGTGTTCATTTTGGGTTGGTCCTCTTATCATTTTATTATTTATTATTTTTGGGATATTTTAGTTTTGACTCAAGGACTGAATGAACCAGAGCAGAGGTAAGACGTGAGTGTTTTCGGTTTGTTTACTTTGGCATTAACGCTGCCACTTAACATTAAAGAAAACAGAGCGTTGCATTTGAACATAATAGGAACTCAGTCTTGTTTACGCCCTGGACTGTTTATCTGGAGTTTTGGAGTTGGAGATTTTGGTGTTGTAATTGAATGAATTTGCAGTCCCTGCAGCGTTAGCTTCATGCCAAATGCACCCGTGTTCATGTAATCCTTATTTCCTCACATCGCAGTTCATCTTAAAGCCAGCGCAAACTGTTCTGGCGTTTTTAATAAGCAGGGAATCAGATAAGATAGTAAGAAATGCTACAACAACAATGCTACTCTGTGCTAGCTTCTGCCTCTTCTAGTAAAAGTTCATCAAACCTCCTCTTGTTCTCAGTTAGACCTCTTGTTGTGCACGTATTCCTTTCACTTCCTGTCCAGTGTAAATATGAGGCTGTCCTTTTGTCCTGCAGTTTGTCTTGTCGTGTGACTCTGGACCTGAGCGTGGGAAGGCTTGGGGATGCTCCGCAGGTAACACGTTCATTATGGGCTGTTGACTTCACTGCCCCAACACCTGATGGGCTGTTTTTAGATCACCCCAAGCAGCTCAGTCACATACTTTAAACAAAAAAAACAAAAAAACAGATTAGGCTATATTTTGTTGTGGTTTATGTTATTTATAGTCAACATTTATATATTATTTAACACACAAATATATCAAAATTGTATTTATTGATTCATAAGGGGGTAGTGTATAAGATATATTATAAGATATATTGTATAAGCAGTGCTTGAAGTAAAAATAATTATGTAGTCCACATCTAATTATGAAGTGTTATGATCTGATAATCAGACCTGATCAGGAAGTGCATGTTAGAATGCATCTTAGTTGTTGTTAGCTTTACCGTTATGGCAAAGCTCTGGTCTCTCAGAATTGTGAAACACGCTGTGGATAATTTGGATGCTCAGAATAAGTGAGGAATAATTTGTTCTAGTTCTGCTTTTCACATTTTTAAGACAGGAAATCAGGTACAACGCCTGTCATTTTGACTGCCAGCAATTGTACCTGTGTTTGTACGGTGATTTCACCAGATATGAACATAGGAGGTATGCTAGCTTTCATTTCATGTGAACCAGCCCAACAAAGCCACATTAAAAGACCTCCAGCCTTCCTAGGAGTTCATTTAAAGTTCCTATATTCTACAAAAAGGATTTTTGTGAGCTTTAAACCATGTTAAAGCATTATTACCTCCTCAAAACCATGGTGTGGTGTTTTGTTGCATTCACATTTAGGATTAATCCTTTATTATTAGTCTGTCTAAATCTCTAAAGCTGAAAATGCTCTGTTCCACCTTGTAATGTTATGAAGCGGAAGGTTTCAATATAACTTTTGTTCAGTAGAGATCGTCAATTCCATGGCTGAAATTATCCAAATGATTCTTGTGAAGTTGTTTGGAGTGGAGCACTATCTATCTACTACCACGTGATATCATAAGGTGGTTTCAATTTAAAAGAATAACTCAGCCTAAATATGCAGGATTTGCAACACCAGGTATGTTTCTGATGCAGAAACATGCCCTTTAAACTATGAGCAGTACTGAATTTTGTGATGCCACATGAACTCGACATATAGCCCGTCTTAGCATGTAGGTTATAAGTCGATGATAAAGGCATCTTTGCGTGACGTGTCTGTCCTGCTGCTCTGTATGTGCGTTTCAACATGACCATTTCATTTCTCACACTATAATCTGATACCTTACTCACAGCAGGGGGCGCTGCACACTGGTGTTCTATTCATATAACACTACTTTTTCATAGACCTCGGTGTAATGGGTGGGCAAGTTTTCTTCTTATCTTCTATACAGTCTTTAAGTCAGGGTTTCCCAAAGCAGCCTACAAGGAGGCTCTGAGATTTTAAGATTTTATTTTGATTCAATTTTGTATTGACAAGACAGTGAGGATGGAAAGACAGGCCAATCCTGCCTATTTTCTAATGTTTAAAGCCAATAAATTTCTTTGCAGAATAATTTTTATGTGCAACCTCCACAAACTACAACCTGCTAATTTGCATTCATTTTGGTCCACCAAGGAAATGGGGCACCCCTGCTTTAAGCGGCAACTAAAGCTATCTGCTCTTTCTGAAAGTTCACGTTTCCCTCTGATTGGTTATATCTACCTGTCAATCAATCAAGAGCATGATGGAGGTTGAACAGTGGAGCTCAACAGTCCCGCCCACTTCAAAGTCTGCTCTGTTCCAGGAAGTACATTTCCCATTACCAAAGATGCTATTTTGTTTAAAGACACGACAGAGGATAACTAGTTATGTGGTAACTACTATCCATTAGACAGTTGTGATACAAAAAGCATCTTTAAAACACAAGATTTAGCCTAATGTTTTAACAGATGTTAAATACAATTATAAGTCTTGTGGATTACTTACCACATCACAGCCTTTTCTTTTTTTTTTTTCTGTCTTTTTATTTCTAGAAAATTTATGGGGAAAAAGGGAATGAAATTTACTTCCGGAATCAGGAGACGGGCAGAGCAGTGGGTGGTGGAAAGTGTTTTTGGGGTTTTTTTATGTTATTTTTTTTTATCATACATATCCCTGGGAATGAACAAAAGAGCATTTTGTTCACAGGGATGAGATCACGATTCAGTTTGTTAGCCCTGTTTTCTGAAGAGAAGCACCACCAGCTCAGTCTGCCAAGCACACCATCAGCAGACAGTCCCAAACACAGACCTGAAGTACTCCAGGCAACTCTTCCAATTTGGAGGGGTCAAAGGTGGTGACCATCCTCGTCCACTCATTCCTCAGAGGCAGATGTGACAATGAACCTAGCACAGCGAGATGAATTCTCACACTGTGAATTCACAAACAGTCGAAATGAGCCTCTGTCAGGGTGGCTGGATGCTCCCTTAGAGATAGGGTGAGGAGCTAAGTCACATGGGAGGAGCTTGGAGTAGAGCTGCTGCTCCTCCATGTCGAAAGGACCCAGCTGAGATGACTCAGGCATCTATTCCATATGCCTCCTGGACGCCTTCATGGGGAGGTGTTCTGGGCATGTCCCACCATAAGGAGACCCCGGGGAAGACCCAGAACACACTGGAGGTACTATGTCTCTTGGCTGGTCTGGGAACACCTTAGGTTTCTCCCGGAAGAGCTGCAGGAAGTGCATGTGGAGAGGCAAGTCTGGGCCTTCCTGCTCAAACTGCTGCCTCTGCAACCATGGGTAAAACGGAAGAAAATGGATGGATTTCACAAAAGTTTGATTTCTCTGATTGTTCCAATGTTGTTCTTCAACCAATCAGCATGAAGTGTGGGATAACATATTTAATTATTTATAATTCATCCATAATTGTTGTAAAATCTCATGTTTCACCTCACAGCATTTACAACTCTGAAACTTGATGTTGTAACACTTTAAAATGAGGCTGATAACCCCACATGTATTCCTTGCTAAAACACTACATGCTTTTTGCTTAGGCTGCAGAGCCCTGGTGCTGCAGGCTGCCTGTATGTAGGTCAGGAGTTTAATCAAATCACACCTCACTCAGTCTGAGCGCCTGAGCATTGAGTGACCCACAGCATCACCTGCAAGCCTGCTGCAAGGGATTATGGGAGAGTAATACAAAGAGGTCATCTAAAATAGAAACTATAAAGAATCTGAATTTTGATCTTTACTCCAACATGGACAACACATACTAGCAAAGTTTGATACAGAGGATCAGACCAGAAACCCTGTCTTCCATCATCTTTTGGTGGTGAAAGTAAATGCTTTTACTCAATGTGCCACTGTACACGTCACACTACCATAAATATGTTCACTTCTAGTTAAAACTTTTATTTTGATTGCCTTGATTTCTGCTCAGAGGAGACTGTTGTTGGAAGGTAGGCTATATATTAATCCACCATTATACTACATTACCATGACATTGTTTGCCTGGGATCTATAATACTGCCCATTTTTAGATTGGTGTGATTGACAGGTCGATAAGCCATATGGTTTGACATATATGGCTGTTTACAAGGAAAAAAAAGAAATAAATATATCACAGGGGACTGAAAAACATTGCTGATTTCTGCAGAATCAATGAACAAAGCACTAAATTCTGTTTAGATCAGATTACATTTTATTTGCAAGTAAAAAAAAAAAAAAAAAAGGACAGATAAAAAAGCATGCATTTACTGTGCAGGAGAGAGTGAGAAGACCATAACAGTCTTATTAGACTATCTGTCCTAAAAATGTTTCATGAATCTGAACACATGACATGAACAGGTACGTTAAAATATTAAACATTTGCATGAATCAACACTTGTTTTAATTGTCTTTAAATACATTAAATTAATTGTATTTGTATTAATCTGTGTCTGTCTGTGGACCAAGTCGTCGAGACACCCGTGTTCGACCGCTGCCCAGTCCTCTATGCACCCGACCCCTACACAGGAGTCCTTTCGAGCTGAGCCCGGCCAGGCCCCGTGGGCAAAGGCCCCGCCACCAGGCACTCGCATTCGAGCCCCAACCCCAGGCCTGGCTCCAGGGTGGGGCCCTAGCTGTGCCATATCGGGCAATGTCACAATCCTTGTTATACTGCTCATCATAGGGGTATTGGGAACTGCTCTGCTGAAACTGTTGCCTCCACGGCCTGGCCCCGGATAAAGCGGAACAAAATGGATGGATGGATGTATTAATCTGCGGTGAGAGCACTCCGGTTTTCTCCATTAACCCAAAAGATGCACCATAAGTACAATCCGCCAGCAGATAGTCCTGACCAAGCCTAGTACAAGATCATTGAGATGAGTCCTCGAGCACTGCACTGTGGTGGCAACAGCCCAGCGGCATTGATGGGTCAAATGCAGAGTGTAACTTTCTCTATTGGACAATACAATTTACCTTAACTACGCTGAGGAGGACTGCAAGGGAGCAGTTGAAAAATACAACTCTGAAAAAAATATCTTAAAACAGAGCATCTTCATGGAAACAAGGTGTGATGGATCCCACACTAGGAAGGCAAAAACATTTCTGAAGTGCAAGGCGAGTTAGCCAAAATGAAAGGCAAGAGTTACAACCACCCAAGAACAAATCCAGTCCGAAGTGTGGGATCATTTTAGGCATCCTTGAATATACCAGAGGGTTGTAAAAGCCGATGGATATTCATTATATAAAACCTGTCTCAAAAAAGTTGCAGTTAAAGTCACTAACATGTGACCCACGATTAGACTGGAGTACTGTTTCACTATTAGCCTGGAGCACTGTCCCACTACTACACTGTAGTACTGTCTCACTACTAGACTGGAGTACTGTCTTACTACTAGACTGAAGTACTGTGTCATTATTAGACCGGAGTACTGTCTCATTACTAGACCGTAGTACTGTCTAACTATTTAACTGGAACCAGCAGACACCACAAGTGTTCTGCAGCATTCAGGGCTAAAGATGTAGCCATAATAAGACCTTCATTTACCCAAGGCCAGATTCTTGGCCTTTCCTGGGAGTAACAAATATAATGCAATTCTTTTTGTCCCTGTCTTATGTTTTTGTCAGTCTGGTGGAAAAATAATACTCCCAACCACATTCTTTTAGATTAGATTAGTTTATTTGAAAGAGAGATTCTAATTCCAGAAAACACATGATAAACATGAGTCAAAAAGCCAAAATTAGCCAAGAAGCTTTTTTTTTTTTTTTTTTTTTTTTTTTTTTTTATCTGTAGTCCCTTGTCCTGATGTTAGATCAGCAATAAAAATAATGGGTCTATTATTTTCTCAGAAACTTTAGCTTCAAAATAAAATGTGAATAGTGTCATCAAGCATTAAACACACAGGTCAATCAATGCCATGAAATGAGACCCATTATGCAAAATAGATTTAATAGAGCTATTTAACCAGATTGTAATTGTTCTCATTTACCCACTCAACCTTGTATTTAGAGTGACTGATGCATGTTTAAGTAACCTTTATTTGAATGCATTAAAGACGCTATTAACTTCCTGTTTTCCCTACACCGGCACTTACCTTGTTCTCTGATATTGTTGTTTTTTGTTTTTTTTTTACATATACTTGGAATTTAGCAATAAAATATTGTGACTTCAAATGTTCAAAATATAGAGCAATAGATTAGAACTATATATTAGAGAAAAGCGTAATATATCTTCTTTGGGGTGAGACAGGGCCAAAAACATTTAGAGAAATATATTGTATTGCGAAAGTAGCTTAATTGGTAGCGTGTCAGATCAGCTGATTCAATGGTTGGTTGATGGTTCAAGTCCTGCTCTCGACATAAACATCATCAGTAAGATCCACTGACCCACAGGTTGGCGTTGCGATTCCAGCTCCGACCTTGGGAGAACTCAGAGTTAAGTGTCTTGCCTTGAGAGATTTTGTGTCCCGAATAGCATATATTTCTGGGATCATGATCAGAATGAGATAAATAAATAAATAAATAAATAAAATTTAAGTTAGGCAAGAGGTAGTGAGGAGAATTGAAACTATAGATTACAAAATGTGTTCTACCTCAATACAGATTTATGGTATAAGCCGTTCTTGTGGTTAGAGTAAGTTTTCTGTCTGCATCTCACCTGGTAAATCTTGCTCTCCACACTAAGTCATTCCTCCTTCAGAGTACTAATGAAACTACTGCACATGTAGTATGTTTTGTATCCTGCTTTTAGTGGATTAAAATCAAAACAGACATGCAGGTCTTTTGTAAATGATCAATTCAGAGATAGGCAGCTACTGTTTTTAGCCTTATTCCTTGTACTCTCACTTTGCTTGTGTTTTATGTGAATAAATATGTACTTTGTACTTTGTTCAATTTCAATTCAATTTATTTTTGTAAAGACTAAAATCACGTCAGTTGCCTCTTAGGGCTGAACAAGCTCATTGATTCAACCAACAGAAAGTTAGAAAACTAACAATGAAACAGACATTGGTCAATAAGAGACAAGCAAATGGAAACTCTATCAGAATATCCCCTGTCCTAAGACAAACCTTCTCGGCAAGGAAGAACTCAAAAAACTCAGTGGGGAAAAAGAAACCTCGAGGAGAACCACGGTGAAGAAGAGATCTACTCCCATGGACGGGCAGGCTGCAGATATGTCCAGGACTAAACCAGGACAAAACCAGAATTAAATCAGTACAAAATCAGGACTAAACCAGGACAGGCAGGCGACAGACGTGCACAGGACTAATGCGCATCCATTTGCAGATAAAGTTCAAGTCTGTAGGGACAGAGCCCACTGAAGACTAAGGGACAGCGAGGGGCTCATTCAAGATAGTTATCCAGTCAAGTATCAGGTAATCCAGCCGGGTGAGGGAAGGGGAGGAGTCAAATCCACACGGGCCATCTAGGGTCCAGTCATCACGGCGGTCAGCGGCCAGGCATATGAAACAGTTGCACTCCCAAGAGAGGAGTGGGATAGGGAACAACTTGTGAACAGTAATGAACAGACTACAGGTGCACTGAATAGCTCTAGGAACACAGAGGATGGTGCTCAGGTTACCATACTTTCTGGCCATAAGCTAATTCAAAGAGTAGCATTTTAATCCTAGTTTTAAATGTAGAGACTGTGGGGGTCTCTTTAACATGGTTCCATAACACAAGAGCTTGATAACTGCACACTCTCCCTCCTACTGTGCTTTTCGACACACTAGGAACCACCAGTAGCATTTTTAGAGTGCTCTGTTTAGATGATATGGCACTATAGCATCGTGGCTGGTGTCATATATATATATATATCTCATCGGGTCACTGCCCCGAAAGCTTCGATGACCACAGGCACCACTGATGCCTTTACCTTCCAGGCATTCTTTTTTGAGCCCCTGGTATTTCTCTAGTTTCTCATGTTCCTTTTTCCTGATGTTCCCATCACTTGGTATTGCTATGTCCACCACAACGGCTTTTTCTCTGTTGTTTATCCACCACCACAATGTCTGGTTTATTCATCATCACCATTCTGTCTGTCTATATCTGGAAGTTCCACAGGATCTTAGCTTGATCATTCTCCTCTACCTTTGGAGGTGTTTTCTACCTTGACTTTAGGGTCTCCAGTTCTTACTGAAGTGCACAGATGTTTCTGTACACTATGCCCACCACTTGGTTATGCCACTCTATGTATGCTTTCCTTGCCAGCATCCTACACCCTGCTGTGCTGGATTGTTTCAGGGGCCGCTTTGGACAGCCTACATCCTGGGTCTTGTCTGGTGTGGTAGATGTGGACCTTTATTGCGCTAGTGCTCAAGGCCTGCTCCTGTGCAGCCAGGATGAATGCCTCTGTGCTGTCCTTCAGACCAGCTCTCTCAAACCATTGAAAAGATTTCTTGATACCAGCCACTTCTGATCGGGCCTTCTCTGTGGTTGGGCCCAAACTCTGGGACAAACTGCCTCCTGCGTACCATTACTGACTTTGGTCTTTTTTAAATCCAGGCTTAAAACACATTTATTCAGATTGGCTATCAACACTTAGTAATGTTGTGACACATTATCATTATTTATATTTTGTTGTATTAATGTATTTTATTCTCCTATTTTACTGTTTTAGTATGACTTTAACTTGTTTTTAATTTGATTTTACTGGAAAGCACTTTGGTCACCTTGAGTGTTGTAAAGTGCTCTATAAATAAACGTTGATTAATTCAGTTATGTTCCAGTGGTACATCCTGTGCAGGGGTTTGTCTTTCCATGATGGTTCCTCCAGCACCTCTTCCTCTGCACTTCACTGTCTGAGACATTTGTTGAGCATGTCATCTGTTGGGTCCTTGATGTACTTATGGATCTTGGATGTTTTATTCTGGACAGTGGCTCTCATGCTAACTAGTCCTCAGCCTCCTACATCATAGCTCATGTACAGTCTCAAGGTGCTGCATTTGGAATGGAACCCATTATAAAAAAAAAATCTCCTCCTCACCCTCCGCGGGTGGTCTCATCCCCTCTTTTTCCACGCTCCTCTACCAGAGGCCTGGGAGCTTGAGGGTTCTGCGCAGTATCTTTGCTGTTCCTAGTACTGCACTTTTCTGGACTGAGATGTCTGATGTTATTCCTGCGATCTGCTGTAGCCTCCTCCAGTTTGGGGGTCAGTGCCCCAAGTGCTCTGATGACCACGGGCACCACTGATACCTTCACCTTCCAGGCCTTCTCCAGCTCTTCTTTGAGCCCCTGGTATTTCTTTAGTTTCTCATGATCGTTTTTCCTGATGTTCCCATCACTTGGTACTGCGATGGTTTCATGGATTACTAGTTTGAGTTTTCTGTGAAGCATGATGGTACATTTGTTTGTCCAGACAGTGATTTTCATACATGAAACCGCTGACCATGTTCAACATCCTGTGTGGCTTATGTAGGAGGTTTGCTGCATAGAAAAGTATGAAAACCACCTGCTTGAGATCCCAGTGTACCTACAGCTAAAACTACAGAAATCATAAAGACTAAGGCAAAAGTACATCTATGGCCATGCATGAAGAATAAAAAGAACGTCTACAAATTACTGCGATTGTTAGCTTTAAAGCTTGTACAAAACTGACATTCCTATATAGGTTTTAATCAGGTCCTAATATTGTGTGGAGTTTTGTAATCTTGCACATATTTACCTTTAACCACACTCAAAATGCTTTGTGCCACTGTATGATGTCATCAGATGATTACTAATGAACATTCAAAGCCCTCAACTTTCATCAATCATTCCAGCAAGCAAATTGTACCAGATTTTCTTTCTATGTAATTGAGCAACGTCTTGTCCCACTACCCACATATTACATTAGCACATCTTGAAGTCAAAACGTGCCCTCTGTGTGCTGTCTGCATTTAATTATAATGAACTCTTATACTGTCTGATAATCAGCAAGTGGGTTTTAGCACTCTATGTTGTAAAAAGCACTTATAAACTCATCGCTGTGACTAATTCGGATGCTCAGAATGCATAAGGTAAATTTGAACCACTGTAAACCATTTAAAATTAACTTGTGTTTTGCATAAGCCTGTGGTTTTAATGGTCACTAGTTGGGTCAATGTAGACCTAAGCACTACTTCTTTTTGAACTGTGTGCAACATGTACATAATGAGTACTGTTTAGTCGTGATTGTAAATAAACCCACTCAAAGGCACATTGTAGTGTACAGTGTTTTATAGTGGCCTGCTTTGCAAAAGCCACTGCCGGTGTTTTGCTTCACATAAGTAAAGCAAATGATGGAAGAATACATCCTGGACACATGAAAACCACAAGCAAATCAGCAATGTGCAAATTCTGAACCAATTTAACCACGATGGCCGACTCCCTCTGGAAAATGTCAAGAATGTAAATTGTCATGTAAAAAAGATCAGATTTTGTCTTTGTCTTTTTTACATTGCCTTGTTATATGTGTGTTCCTCCCAATACATTGAAATTCCTCTGGGGTCAATTTCAACCTATTTTCTTTCTCTTATAATGCCATAAAATAAAATAACATAAAATGACATTTTTATAATTGTGGGCTCTATTTTTAGCCTGACTTCAGACTAATTCTCCAATAATGCCATCCAAGATCATAACTCAAGATGCAAAACTCTGTTTTGAATGATTATTGAAGATATTTGAATCAAAAAGCATCTTTTACCCGAAAATAAAGGTGGATTTGTGAGGAAAAACACCATCTGGCTATATGTAAACACTGAATTTTTGAAGATTTTGGGGCCTTAAAAGTATGAAGAAAAAAAAAGATAAATTCAAAGTCAAATAAATATTCATGTGAATGATGTACTATGAGATGTATATTTCATTAAAAATGCCAGTCTGGAGTTTGAATGAAATTGGTGCGAAAGGCCAAACACAGAAATGTAAGCAGTATTCACTGACTTAGGCTTGCTTTTTTTTTTTTTTAGATGACATCTAAAACCTCTTCAGGCATGTTTTTAATGAGGGAATATTATAACATGGTAGAAAGTGCAAAAAAAAAATCTATTTTGCATAATGACCCCTCTTTATATAAGTCAAATCAAATCAGCACTAGTTGAACGAGAATATAGCTGCAATTAAACATGGGGCCATACTTTCACTTTTTATTCTAGAGTAATGAATAATTCATCTTACTCTTGTCCAGAGCCTGGCTGTAGAGGCAGCATACCTAACCTTAAAACCAAACCAACCCCTAACTACGCCAAGACATTCTGTCCATTAAAACAATGAATAGAACTGGTGACAAAGAGCAGCCAGGGAACAGGTCTGATGTACTGTGAGCCATGCAAACACAGCTCCTGTTGGGAGCCAGACAGCCCATAGCTCTTGATACAAATGTGACTGTGATAATGTTGAGGAATTCAGCCTTTTTCTCTTGTGTTTGTTAGTTTCTGCTAAGACAATGATTAACCTTGACCCAGACATGAAATTCAAAGAAGAATTTACTTCATCAACTAGTGAGGAGCAATACTTGTACACTGAGTCCGTGCAACTGACATTCCTAGGCAGAGACCCAATGTTTACGCCTATACAATGAGTATTTATACGCATACTATAGTGGTAGGCAACCACGGTTTAGACTAAGCGCCTCTTCGTTCGTGCACAGGCCAGTCAGGCCTCTTGGCACGTTGCGTAGTCTTATCAGACTGTGACGAGCATCCTTGTTGTCTCTTGCTCGGATTGCTGACACATATTTTGCTGGCTTAACCAGGGTGACGAGTCAGGAGTCAGTACATGCCTATCAATAAGTCATTGCCCTGCTTAGTTATTTGATTAGATTTATACATAGATGTAAAATGTCTTGTACATGTCCTGAACATGTATCTGCGTCACACAGCTGTAATCAAGTCCTCGTCTTCACATGAGCACTGGTACAATAATGAACTATAGCAATACAATAACAAACTATGGCACTGGTTATGTAGGATAGGTAAACAAAGTTACTTATCCTAACAATTGGAATATTCCAGGTAAGGACAGTTGGTTCCAGACAATGGATCTATTCAAATAACTAGGATATTGCTATCTTAGACCTGTCTCGAGTTGGATTAGTGGCCACTCACTTGTACTGCAGCAAGAACGTCCCCTCTTGCCCAGAAAGGATTTTTCCCATAGAGCGCAATGTAATGACAAACTGATTGTGTTTGGCTGACAGGGACCTATGGCTTTCACAAACATTGATTTTGGGTCAGTTTTTACCTATTTCGGATCACAAACTTTTTCTCAGCTCAAAATCCTTTACAGGTTTTTAATCGTCAGCTTTTGCTTATTCTTCTTCGCTCTGGTTGATCGCGTGCACATGGGAGCACTACTGCGCATGGTCGGTGAGCAGCACAGCAACCTGCAGTAGATAGAAGCTCAAGGCTAATCTAGAGACATTGCACAGAACATAGCAGGGACAGGCTGGTCAAGCAACCAGTTGTAGGCTACATCCACCTGTAATGTCTGTAATTTCTACATATATAAAAACACTGTGACAGTGTGGGTAGTTATGAAGAAAATGGTCAACAGACTTGGAATTTCAACAGAATAAGATTTTAACTGTGGAAATATTAAAATAAATAAGTCATCTTGATCATAATATATATTGTCTCCGTCAACAACAAATTTGTGCACCTTTTTATATGGCCCATGGCCCATTATAGTCTAGATGGCACTGTCGGAACTTTTTTATTTTGTGTTTATCAACTAAACTAGATTTTGAATAACACACAGGAGTACAAAAGACAATACTGCAAGGCCAGAAGGAGGTCAGAGTGGAAGTGTTCATGACAGTATTTGTCAAAGTCCAGACACAGTCACAGTAGGTGGTGTGGTCAACACGTCTGCTCCAGTGAGCATGAGTGTCTTATGAGTGCTGGTTCAATACTGCACCTGTCTACAAGTGTTAGCCTCACGCGGCAGGAGCTAGCTCACAGCCTTTGTCTACCACTGGGTACAGTCTGCTACACAACAATGCTAATGTGGCTAATGCCACAGTACGGCAATTCTCAAAGAGTTCCAGATGAGAGGAGGGGATAAACATGTTTTGGTGAGTTGTAGGAAGTTCGTTGGAAAGGAAATAATGGTCAGTAGTAGGTTTGGGAAAAACATTGACTAATGTCTGTGGAATGTCAAAACAAGAAAGTTTGGAGTTTTAAATGTTAATGCATTTAAATATGAATTCAGAATTAAGATGGCTCCATGAAGAATATCTGTATTCAAAATTATCACAACTTTAATTTATGCCACCTATTACATTCCTAAACTCTGAGCTCTTCTGTCTCTACAAATTAGAAATGTTTACATTACTTATTATTTTGCCCAAAGATAATCTAGATACTGCACGCTACCTACAAATGGACCCAGGAAGTGTGCTCAGGGTCAGAGGGCGCATGATGTAATAATAAGCACTTTTATGGAGTGCCAACAAGAGCAACCAATAATAAATTATCCCATCAGTTGCAGAGTCCGCCTGCAGGTTATACTGCCACATAACAAATAAACATTCATCAACACTAAATACCATACCCTACCCTGACTATAAAAAATAAAAAAAACTTTCACCATGTGTACAGATGTTCAAAAACTGTGTTTCCCAGAACTCAGGTGAATATGATGTAATAGTCTTACATAAACGTGCCTTCGTGTTTACTGAGCGAAATATATGCAAAACAAAGATCCACGCAGGCCTAGACAGATGGGGCATGCAAATCCTCCATTGGCTCATGGATAATTTGTCTCTTAATGGACTGACTAAACGAACTTAACTAAAACATAATTGACCAGGGTTACAATAATAAGCCATTTGATTGGAGGTAGAGTCTTTAGCGCTACCTGGTAATGGTACAGAAACAGTTGTCTGATGTCCTGTGTGGTCCTGGTCCAGACCAGGGCCACAACCAAAGCAGAAATGTTCATGGTGCCATGATCCACCTTCATTTTGACTGTTTCTAATTCGATATCAGATTTATTTCAAACAACTAGAGATGGTTTGCATATATTCTACAGTCTACAACAGGGGTGTCAAACTCAAATACACAGTGGGCAAAAATTTAAAATTGAACAAAGCCGCGGGCCAAGATTGAACAAATGAACCTTTTAATATGGAACCAAACAAGTTTTGATTTAACAATGAATATTGAACAAGCAAGGCTTATATAACTTTGCTAATAATACTACTACTAATAATAGTAGTAATAATAATAATAATAATAAAACATATCAATGGCATATTAAATAAGATTTAAATAAAAATTGAATCCTTTCTGTTTGCAGCCTTCTGAGTTAAATGTGAAAATTAGCTTCTTACACAGGCTAATAAATTTCAAAATAAAATAACATAACAACTATGAATAAATAAACCATTCAGGCCTTGGAGTAGCAAGAAAAAGTGCATAGAAAATGTATTTACTGCTCATTTTGTGACACACTGATCTACTCTGATGCGCCCAAGCCAGATACCTGGCATCTTTTCTTGGATGCCAATTCATCAATGTCGGGGCTCAGGGTTTGAGCTGAAGAAACCTTCATTATTGAACAAAGGTGTTCGTCAGTTAGACGTCTCCTGTGAGACGTTTTCGTCATCTTCATTGAGGAGAAAAGTCGCTCACATAGGTAAGTGCTACCAAACATGGAGAGCAATTGAGCAACTTCGGTGCGGAGCTGAGGCATCGTGTCAGGGATGAACTGTGGAAACTGTGCGGCCCCAACAGCATCAAATTTTGACTTCAGCGTTTCATCACACTGGAGTTCAATCAGCTCCATTTGGAGGTTAGTCTGCCTCTGTCCTAACTGATGCGCCAAAACAACAGCAGAGCATTATGGGATTTGTAATATAAGCGGTGAATGCGGTGTTACAGCCCTGCCACCGTATAATACCGGTGGGCCAGCTCTAATATTAATTTGAAATTGCCTTGCGGGCCAAATGTAATTACACTGCGGGCCAAATTTGGCCCGCGGGCCAGAGTTTGACACCTATGGTCTACAAGGAGCAGAGTCCAAACTGCTCCCCCATGTGCCCCTGATCTGTCTGTGTCTACGGCTTCTACAGTAATGCTGAGCATGTGAATCACAATCTGCTGTGTTTGCTTCCCAACTACACAAGATTCTCTCCCGTGTTCTCGCTTGTTCTCTCAGCTGTTTGACACAATCTTCCATCACACCATATCCATGGCAACAGCAGCACCATCAGTCTCCTCATCCTCGCCATCTACTCTTCACCAACAGTAGTATCTTGAACTCTTGGAGGATATTTTCCAAATCCGCTATTCTCACAGAGGACAGGTCCACACTCTGCACTGTACATGCAGTGTAAATCCTAACTTTATGAATGTGGAAACTGAAGTTTATATAGAAAGAGTATTTGACACTTGTCATGTAATAATGCAGAGCACTGAAGCAGCTCAAGTGGCAGCACAGTGGCTGTGGGGCTAGCACTATCGCCTCACAGCAAGAAGGTTCTAGGTTTGACTCCCAGGCTGTTTCTCCCTTTGTCTGGGTGGGCCTAAAACATGCACAACAGATGAAATCCTCCAGCTAAGGTAGTCCTGGCCAAGTCTAGCTCAAGATCTGGAGATGGGGTGCCGGGTGTGTCACTGTGTGAAGGATGAATTACACTATGGGGACAATTCTTAATGTAGGAGTGAGAGTCTGACACAAACATGCGCCATACAAAAGATGAAGTTTAAATTTGTCAACTGGACAAATCGTTGTAGGAGTGAAAGTGTTTGGCTGCTCATCTAAGCCACTTCTTCAGTTCTGGTCAGTTCTGGTGTCCACCAGCAGTCTGACCAGAACTGAAGAAGAGGCTTGGATGAGCAGCAAAACGTCTTCACTCCTACAACAATTTGTCTAGTTGACAGATTTAAACTTTGTCTTTAGCTATGGATCAGACTTGGATGACTGAGGGATTATGCAGACATGTTTCGCTATACGTCAGTCATTAGCCCATTCACATCTCTTATGCTATTACTAAACAAATGAAGACAATATATATGTTTATAAAAACACGTCTGTTCAGAGGAGGACACCACTGGCACTTAAAGATGATGCTAAGGAACCCTATTACAACATAAAATCTCAGAGTTGATTTTGCATAGTACAGCCAACTACAGTAATTCCAGTGGACACGGTGTGAACATTGGATTTCATGAGTCACTGCTGCCCTTGGGCCAAACGATGGACTCAGAGATGTTACATAAAACAATACAAACCACACTACATAAATGTCACGTTATGGGGAGCATGCACACAGTTCCACGTGCATGAGCAGTGTGCAGATGACCTCAGAATACAGTACAAGAATATTGTACAAGTACATAATAATGACACTTTACCCATCATGCCTTTGCGCAATTGGTGCTGATTGGCCGCCCTGTTTCCATTAGTATCCTTCAAGGCATCGGTGGATATTACTGTTATTTATCGTGTATGCTAATCGTATCAAATATATTTTAGTAGAAATTTGTTTGTCTAAGCAGCACCAAGCACGCACATCGAAATGCAGGCAAGTAGGACAAAGTGTCTTGCCCAATGACACAACAACAATATACATCGATTGATACTCATGCTCAGGGGATTCATCTGCTAAATGACACAGAGCATACATTAGCAAACACAGCCTCATAAGTTTGTAGATTGACTGAAAACTGACTGAAAAATACAAAATGGGTTTAAACAGCATATTTTCAGAAGCCCATGACCATGGTCCTGTTTAGGTGTTTGATTTTCAGCAACCCTAACCCGCCCTCAAGTGGGAGGGACTAACTGAAAAACTTTTGACTAATGCTAGCTAGCTTGAGACTGTGATATTTGAGAGGGACTTGTTTAATGGTACAAAGTCAGTTCACCTGTTGTAGTTCCAGCTAAAACAATTCTCTCTGATCAGATTGTGGTGAAATAAAGCTAATATTAAAGTCTAACTTGAGTAACAGAGCTTCAGACAGAGCAGTGCCTCAAGTTAGCTTCAGACCCCCAGGGAATGTTGATGACATCGACTGCAAAGTATCAATGGTCCAAAGGCCACAGGCCATTTGGTTTTTCCAATAGGAAGACAAGTCTTGGACTTCATGCAGGTGATAAATGCTGGACTAGTGACATGCTCCCAGTTCATTTTGGTTGTACCCCACCTCCTCTCCACCTCCTCCCCACCCCCTCCCCATCTCCCCCCGGGCATCTCGTCCTCTCATTAACCCCTCTACTCTCCTTGGCCTCTTCCCGCACCACCACCAGTATCCAGGCCCTGGGGGGGAAACATCTCCTGATGTCTTCTAATCTGCACCATCCATCATTGACTGGACACTTAACGACGCTTTGTAGAGCATTGTTTGTTCACTCCACAAGATACTACTGTAGCCACATCTGCCCTGAGGTAGACTGATGGACAAGTCGATATGGCCACATCACCTGCAGCCAATCATTTATCGCTGCCTCTGCAGATGAAATTTAGTTGTGATTTCAATACTTTTTTTAAATTGTAAAAATTCTACTACTACTATTCTACAATCACAACTGAACCTGAGTTGCCAGTGTTCTGTATGTGTCCGATATGCAGGTAAAGCGTATAGAACACATACAGGTTTTACTTATTCTCCGGACATGGATGTCATGTCTCATGTGAAAGCTCAGAACCTGCAGGTGATTTGGCTGCAGGTGCTGGGGTTTAGGTAGTAATGAGATCAGGAGGTCCTTTTTAGTTTTAACCAACTGGATTTCAGCATTGAAACTGGCAGCTCAAGTGAGAGACTCATGTGAGACTCAACCTGCTTTCTGATTTGATATTCGTCTTGTAAACCAAAGCACCAAATTCTCACAAACGACTCCAAATGTTTTTCAAATGAAGAATAAATCAGCATTACAATTGTTATCAGTAAAAGCTATATTTCAACATGTTTACCTCATATCTAGGGACACAGTTAGGTCATGCTTATAGAATTTCAAATGTAAATCTCACATGCAGTTCCTTTAAAGAGGAGTGTACTTCTGCCTGTTTTCCCTCTGCAGACTGTGGTCAGACTCTGGCATCCGTTCACTATCTACATCATAAAATAAACACGTTTAACATCCTGCTACTGCCAAGACTGCTGGACCTCCCCTTTAGCTTAACACGAGGAAGAAATACTTTTACAAGACTTATATTACTGGTCTCATAATGTTATATAACCACACTGTTAATGCCACATCACTTTTAATTTTGTTCACCTTATTTTGACTGCTGCTGGCCCGGCTGCACTTCTCATATGTTTTTTTTTTTTTTTGTGTTTTTTTTATTTTTTATAGGGCTCTAATATGGTCTGGCGTAGTGAAGCGGTCTTGGCATTTTGGTATTTCACTTAAGACTATTGTGTAACATTTGGCTCAGGGCTACAGTCTCCCTTTTCTACTTCGATTCTGTGCTTGTTGTTACAAAAAGAGGAGACGTGACGCATTGATTTTATTCTCACGTAAATACATTCAAACTAGTGCTCTGAATTTCCAGATAATCGTAAACAAATGAGGACTGATGCTAAGAGGACTTGTAATAACATGAGCTAACAATGTGTGTTAGAGTGCAAAATCTAAAGTCACACGTTTGATTGTTTTGCCTCTATTTGGAAGGTAAAAAACATGACATTTACATGTGTGCTATATTCTATTGTGGCAGCAAAGTGCCTGGGAGGCTAGCACTTTCAACTCACAGCAAAAAGGTCCTCAATTCAGCAAGTATGCATGTTCTCCAGGTACTGCGCTCTTATAGTTTGGTTAAAAAAAAAAAAAAAAAAAAAGATCTGAACTGAACTGCTCCAGTGTTATGCATTAGCTGCATTCAGAGGACACATACGTTTTTCTCATTCTCTGTATATGGACAGGCCTCATGTGAAAGCTCAAAACCTCCAGAATTCACTCATTGAGCTGCAGAGGCTGCACTAGCACTGATTCATGATTGGCTGCAGGTGCTGGATTTAGGTAGTGACCAGATCAGAGAGAGTCCCTTTAGGTTTTAACCAACTGGATTTCAGGATTGAAACTGGCAACTCCAATGAGAGACTCATATGAGGCTCACTCTGTTTTCTGATTGGATAATTGTCTTAACATAAAACAACTTGTCCAGTAATTTTGTTATTGTTATCAATAAGAGGATAATTCATCTGACCATGATTATCTCATATCTGGGGACACAAATGGGTCACATTTCTGAAATTTTAAATCAAAATCATACATATCCCTTACTGTCCCTTTAACTTGTCATGGCAGAGCAGCCAAATGGTAGCAACATTATAACTTTTTTTTTTTTTTTTTTTTTTAACTATTATAGCACTCATTAAAGTTGTCTCTTGGTTAGTTCTATTTACCCATAATTCAGTCTTCTTATAGTGCTAGTCTTAGTGTTGTATTTTAAGATATACTGAAAAGGGACAATTACTACGATTTTGAGTATAATTTTCATAAACATGGCCTAACTCAGAACCCAGATAAAAGATAGACATGCTCAAATCAAATATAGCTTTTAATAAAAACAACTGTAATGCTGATTTATACTTCATTACAAACACAATGGACATAATGTCCTATATCTATTTATGTTATAATTTGGTGTTTTGATTCTCAAGATGATTGGCTAATCAGAAAGCAGAATGAGCCTCACATAAGTCTCTCATTTGGGTTGCCAGTTTCATTGCTTAAATCTCATTCTCTCTGATCTGGATCGTCCCTACCTAAACCCCAGCACCTCCTAATGAGCCTTAGTGCAGCCTCTGCAGCTTGGTGGGTGAATTCTGGAGGTTCTGAGCTTTTACATGAAGCATGGCCATAAACTGAGACTGAGACACACTTGTTTCCCTGTCATCTGTTTTCAGGTAGCACTGCTACTGAGAACTGGGCTTTGCTGCCATCTGTTGGCCGTTTGACACATTTATCAATTTTGTGGAAATGTAAATATTGGTGTTTATTTCTCTCCTAGAAAGTCATAAAATTAGTCAAAGGTTTTTAAATATGCAATACTGTTGAATAAAATGTAATAGTTTGAAACATGAAGCATAATACAACCTTTACATGTGCTGTGTGATACTTACTGTATAGTTTTTGTAAATCATTATTAAAATGTTCTATCAAAATGATTAATACGTAGAACGAATGTCCTCATATGTGGACATATTTTTTCTCAGAAACTACATAATGTAAAAATATAATTCTTTGTTTTTACACTCATCAGGTCCCAATCAGCCCAAATAACAAAGAGAAATTCAGAAAGCGTGTAATGCAAGAGCTTAGGTCTCAGGAGGTTAAAAGCATGAAAAACAGAAGTAGTTCATTCATAGTCCAAAGTTATTCCCCACGTATACCTTATGTATTCCAAGCATTCTATTTATTCACCGTGATAGAGAGCTTTTCACAACTCTGTGACCAACAATCAGATAACCACACACTTCCTGATTATCAGACAATAAAAGGCTTTATAATTAGATGCAGACACTACATAGCGGACATATTTTAACATATTTCAAGAGATGCTTGTACAATATATCTGTACTGGGGTGAGATATTTTTTCTTAAATACATGGGAAAAATTTGCATGCAGGGCCTTTAAACTAGATGACAATTATCATTTTAGGACTTGCAATTGGCCAGCGGACATGTAGTTGCAGCATTCCCATAGTACACAAAACATTATAATTGCACATTACTAAAGAAAACACATGTAACTGCAGAACATAAACATTTCCATATTGAGAGAGAGAGGGAAAAAAGAGCGAAAGAAGAAAAGTAGATTTTATCTGCGCTCACATGTGGACTCAGCACAGCGGACATTGTTATGTAAGAGAGACTTGTGCAGTGAATGTCTGACATGTATGGCACTCCAGGGAGCATTAGCACACAGAAATATATGATGTGTTCACAGAGGATAGAATGCACTGTGGTTCACATTTACATCTGAGGAGGGGGGGGGGGGGGTCGAGTGGAAACTGGCTCACGTGCTTTGTCTACAGGGAAAGACACAAGCCAAAAACATGTCATTGACAGTTCTACGTTTGTATTATTTGCCATTTTAAGCCTTAATCTCGGAAACTTAATAACTTTTTTTGTAGTAGCTAAATCACAGTCTAGATCAGTAATCAGAGTTCAGGGCCGATGTGGAAATCCAAAAGACTCAAGTTTGATTTCTTCATGTTTTGGCTGACAGGTTCAGAGCTGAGCAGAATATACTCTGATTTGATGCTTGATACTGCACAAAACAACAAAGCACCTCAACCAGTGCAGTATCTGTCAAAAGATGTTCACTCAGTGGCTGTCGCTGCAGTGATATCACTCTTTATTTGCATACATTTGAATTCAGTTCAACTCTGCTGTGCTCAGTTGGCCTCTTTGCTACTTCCCCTAGTCTCCTGGTCCATCCAAAGAGGAAATGAATGAGAGCTGATTGTTCTACATGTTACTACAGTGGAGCGACCTGAGTGCGCCTTGTTCATATACGCCGTGCATCATTCACCCCAAACACGCACCATGAGCTGCACACGAGCCATCATTACCTGTGCAGATGGAGTAAGGAGTGTCTTGCTGATTTTGGGTAACATCCAATTTGAATTGTTGGATAAAAGTTGCAAATGGCCAACCCTGCAGCACCAATTTATTCAAATATAAGTGATCCAAGTATGTGTGTGGGGTTTTTTAATCCTATTCCAATGTCTTTAACTTCCACTGTGGGCTGTAGATCCTGCAAACTTACTTAGTTCGCACTAAAAGTGCAAAAAGGACTAGGAACAGTAGACAATAATACCATGAACATATTTTAGTTATTTAATCCCATTTTAAATATATTATATTTGACCTACATTTTGATTACTATGAGTTATAAGTGAGAACATATGTGATTGAATTGATGTGTAGTATGATGATGCTGACACAGGACTGTAAGAGTTGCTTAAATAAATTCTAGTCAAGCAAGCAAGATCTTGAACATATACGGGGAAGTCAAGGGAGTAATCTTTGCTTATGGTCACATGCATTATTATAGCATTTACATAATCTTCACTCTGCAGATAAAGGCCAATACCCTCACATCCAGCCACACACCAGGGTCCCACAAATTCAGACAGGAAGACTAGCATTTACTTTATCAAACCAACTCTTCACCTGTTCAACAAGAGAACAGGTTGATACTGAGCTCACAAAACAAATAAAAAATGATGTGCTAGATATATATAAATATAAATATAGTGACCCACACAAAACGCATTTTCCAAGACTCAACTAGCAAAAAAGAGCTGTCAAGTGCACCGTCACAGAGGGTCTGCAGTTCTGGGGGGAATGTTGTAACATCACCAGAGCCTGCCTGAAACCACCTTCAGTTGATGGATTTGTTTTTCTGTCAAGAAATGCAAGACTTTGCAGCACTCCTCGCTAATACAATACTTGAAGAAGCACATTTAAGTTCAAGGTAAAGCCTATTAAATACCAGTGCTTTTGTTTACATGTTTACAATGTTATAAAACTGAGAATGTTTACAATATGATACTATTTACTAGTTCAGAAAGAGTCACTTTTATGACACAAATCTTTCATTCTTCACATTTATTATTAACAATACAATGATTTTTGCAGGTCAGTATGATGTTCAGTTATGCACTTTACATAACTTGTCACTTTTGCTTAAGATTTATTTATAGAATAAATCTTTTTTCAAACTGAATAAGTGTTGCATTGTTACTTCATACTTATACTAAATATATACTTTAAATTAAAATGAAAATCAATTAAAATCACAATTGTCAAAGACAGGCGTCAAACTCATTTTCAGTGAGGACCACATCAGCAAAATGGTTGCCCTCAAAGGGCCAGATGTAACTTTAAGACAGTATAAATGTAATTAATGCAACCAAATGTAATGTAAAATAAATGTAACTATTTTTTTAACTTGTTAATTAACTGTTTCTGTATTTATTACTTCTTAAGTTACAAATATTGCATATGCATTTGCATAGATGTAAAAATTATGGTTGTGTAACTGTAACATTTTGAGAAGTCATGCATTATTTTATTTACTTTGTCACAGGCCACATAAAATGATGTGGCGGGCCACATTTGGCCCATGGGCCTTAAGTTTGACACATGTGGTCTAAAAAGTGTTTAAAAAAAAAATAGAGGTTTTAGTTTTTGGCCATATCGCCCAGCCCTAGTTGTCAAAAATATTGAAAATCAGATACTAATCCATACTAAAATTAGTACTGAACTCATTTGAGCAGGTATTGATACTAAAAAAGTCACATTTACAGGACACAAATGAACATTTCAGGAATAGTTTTAGAATGATCTTGAGCTGTATCAGAACAAGTATAAGACACATAGACTAGTGTACACCCATGGACCAATATGGAAGCTACCTGGACGACTGAGGGATTACACAAATATAAGGCCACATGGGAATATAAAAGACAATGATATGATTTAATGTTGAAAATCACATTATATTATCTAAAGAAAGTGTTTTTTTATTATCACCGTGGTATCAGAATCGGTATTGAGTTTCGAGTCTGTTCCTTAGTATTAAAATTGAGTTTTAATTTTTTGTATTGTGACAACACTAATTCCAGTGCTAATCTTTTGACCCTGATGGACCATCTGCTGGCTACTTGGGGCATCACAGAGAGGTACTTTACTTAGATCCAATAAACCACTAGTCAGTGAATTAGTCCAAAGTACTGAGAGACAAAAGTATTTTGAGACATCTGTTTATTAAAAGAAAAGTGTTTTTCCATTAGGATCAAAGTTAATCAAAAGTTATGTGATGTCTACACTAGAAGATTTATCAAAATTAATTTCATGATTTTGTAATTGGAAGACCAGCTTATAATTAGGTATAATTAAGTAATCAGGGGTTTTGAGAGGCCATTATAAGCCTTTGTTTTAAGTTATGTTCTCTAGCTGTGGAATGTGGAAGCTAACCGGAGTATGAGGCCTATAGTTTTTGTAATGTCATTTTGTACAGGTGGCACCCTCATAAGCATTTAACACCAATCAACAAAATAGACACATCCCCCTATTGTTTTGGAGAGATGACTCCAAAGTTTTAACTGGTGCTGATACTAATTTTTCAGATGTGAAGGCCTATAGTTTTGGTAATGTCTCATTTTGTATCTGTAGATTAGATGTTGGATTTTGTGGTTTGCTGCCTGCTGTGGATTGTGTGGAACTACTGGACATTCTCAAACCTCATTATTATCATTGTTAATAATTATTATTAGGTAAGCTATATAACTGGAAGTCAACAAACTAACTTGATTTTAGTCCTGTATAGTTTATTACACTTTTCCAGAGAACTTCCCCTGTCCTCAGACCCTCCTTCAGGGAGAGCCACAGAAGGAGGGACCCACTCCCTCGACACACAGACGGCATTTACACACCCTCATAAGCATTTAACACCAATCAACAAAATAAACACATCCCTCCACTGTTTTGGGAAGTTGTCTCAAAGTTTTAACTGGTGCTGATACTCATTTTTCAGATGTCTTCTGCCTCTTTCCTCAGAAGGAAACAGAAGGCACGATGGCACAGCTGATTTACATAGCTATTTGCGCCACTCTCCTATCTGCATTGGTAGGGTAACTACGCCATCTGCAGCCCAACTTCTCCAGGACAGTATACCAAGTACTTAAGTTAAGGGAAAAGTACACATGAAAAATACTACTCAGAGTACTAGTTGCTTTTGGACAGATTATTTGGCAGTAGTGTACCTCTGTGTACCATCTTTCTGTGTAAATATCTCATGTTACAACATATTCATATCATGTGGCTTATATTCCAGTTTTCTGCCTTATCAGGCGTATAGTTGAATGAGAACCATATAGAAACAACTGTCTGGGATAATCGCAGACAGAGAGTATGTCTACAATGGTTCTACATCAAAGTAAAAAAAAAAAAAAAGACAAAGTGGAAGGGCTAAAAGGTCAAACTATAACATGTTGAAAATCAGGTACAGCAACTTTAAATATTATGATAGAAGCCTCTCAAAACACAATCTCTCATTTCAACCAACACCTACACTGTATTTAGAACAGACAAAAGCAAGTCTGACCTCTCTCTATGTTGGCAGTCATCCTCTTGTAAGGGAGAGGTGTTCTCTGGTGCAGCCAGTTTGACTAAAATGACCTCAGGTGTCTTCAAAGAGGTTTGAGGGACCAAGTCAGTCTGCTCTTCAGACACTCGTCGTCCCATGTGACTCCCCTGACTGTAAACAACCACACACATATACAAATACAGTCTACTACTTTTGCCTGTATTTTATAAATTTAGCATTAGCGCATTTGATAAGATCAACACAACACATTTGCAAATATAGATAAGCAACAACTCATTTACATATTGTAGGAAAGTCCCAGAGCACATGTTAATGTATATTGATACTTTGCAGTGACATTACGCTGCATTTATGATCCTGTTTGGGTGAATGATTTTCAACAAAATAGTTGAGAATGAGTGAAAAACTGTTGGCTAATGCTAGCTAACTTGTGACTGTGATGTTATTTGAGGATTAGCACATTTGCTAAGATCCACATAATAACAAATTTGCCAGTATGTGATTAGTTTCTCAACATCAGACCACTTTCTCTTATGTCCCAGTGAACATGCTGATCAAAAATGTTATTGGTCTGAACTGGGTTAAAGAGGCACTCAGGGCCTCATAGAAAATTTTGTATTAGGACCAAACCTTTATAGTTATATTTTTCTAATGAGAAAATGCTAACATTAATAGAGACTGTTGCAAATACCGGTATATGTAAGCAGTGGTGGAAAGAGTACTGAAAATGTGTACTCAAATAAAAGTACTACTCAGAGTACTAGTTACTAGTTAAGTTTTGAACAGATTATTTGGCAGCATTTTAGATCAGTATTTTACATGAATTACACAATTTAAAGCTGAATTTAGTCACTTCAAACAACAATCTGCTAATTCTCTAAGCTCTGTCCAATCAGAGCAAGAGATGCTGTTATATGTCTTTGTGTGTCTAGAAATGAGCAGAGACAGATGAGACTAAGGACTCAATTACAAGTACAGGTTTAAAAATCTATTGAAAAATGTACAATTGCCACAGAAATCCACTTAATTACAGTAACGCAACTATTTGTAATTAGTCACTATCTACGCTGTATGTCACTAATTAACTCTGAGCAATGCATTTTTGAATGGGATTTACAAAAATTGAGAGTAGACCAGTACTAAGTTCTTCCTAGTGTGCATAAAGCATAGTGACTTACCAAATAAAAGGATGTTCCAGGGTCTGAGCAGCGGTGATCCTCTGAGTTGTGTTTACATTGAGCATTTCCTTCACCAGTTTAAAGCAGTCGACCAGCTCATGTTTTTGGTATTGCTCAGAAATACACAGTTGTGACTGGAAAAAAGTACATAAAAGAATGATAGTTATTATTCAATGGTCACTGTCTACATATCAAATGCTGAAAATAGGAAATATATCAAAACACTGATAATACCACAATTGTTGTTATGGTGATGTGTTGTCAAAGATAATTTCCCAAATAAAAATCACCCCTAAAACTAATATCAAAACTAGATACTCACTTGACTTGACTTGAATTGCTTTAAAATTTCTTGGGATCTAGAATACACACTTCTCCAATAGTTAATAAAGATGTGGGTCTGGTTAGAAGCAGTATACAACCAAATGGTAATATTACAGAAAGTGGTTTTATTTTTAGATGTAAATTTCTTGCTGTTGTAAAACCTAAATAAAGCAATGGTTCAGGTTTTATTTATTATTATTATTATTATTATTATTATTATTATTATTATTATTATTATTATTATTATTATTATTATTATTATTATTATTATTATTATTATTGTTATTATTATTATTTGTAATTGTGACATTGAACTCTCTATTGAGTATCTGGCCTTTTCCCTAGTACTAAAATTCATTTTTAAATTTTAGTATAGAGATAGCCCTATTTTGGACACATGCAAAATTTGAAAGGTGATATTTGTGTAGCCTTTTTTGTGGTTTATTTTACAGTCCAAGCCAACCAAGATGTTTACAGTTATGTTTTGACAGATTGCCATAACTTTGTCTCAATTTTGTCACCGAAATAACCCAAAAAGACATACCTCAATCAGTGCATCAACAGAGTCATAACAGTCCATGCCATAGGTCTGGATAGTTCCTGGACGTAGCTTGTTCTTCTCTTCATAGTCCTTTGTGGTCTAAAATACAAAGAGAATATAGGTTAGGTTATTAGCTTGGCCTATGGAAGTATAATTAGATCTGGAAGATGGACCAAAGATAGCATTATGTTGTTTTCAATAGCCTGAGCTCACTTTTGCAAAATACTAAAAGAGATGTTTTTCTTCCGCATTACTTCCCGAATACTGGCCTAGAACCATGCTCATGTTATCAGTTCTGACCAATCAGAGCATTAGCAGCTAGGACGAAGTTAGTATGGGCTCTGAACAGGGCTAGGCTAAATCTTACAAAGCAAAATTTTAGGCGCTTTGAGGATTTAAAAACTCTGCCGAACATGGGCAGTTTGAATTCTGAAAATATGGATTGTGCTCTATGGGACCTGGGCCGGAGCTCCCAGGTGCTGCAGTAGCTATGGAACGGCCACTAAATCAAGACTAATCGGGACAAAGGGGGAATGTCTTATCCAGTTCTTATTATAAATCCATGTCATGGCTACCAGAAAACAGATGCGATTTACCATTAACTCCCAACTGCCTTGAACTGCAGTAAAAAACAGCATCAAGAAGGGTGTTGGACGATTGATCGGAGAATTTGATGATGGCCTTCAGCTAAAAAACAAAAGAAGCAAAATGCGGTTAACAAAAATGCTATTAGTTTTTGAATGTGTAAATTATTATTGTACTTACAGTCTCCAATTCAGTCCGGTTGGAAAACATGTCCACTCCGATCAGCATGGTGACCAGCATGTAACCCAAAGACCAGATGTCATTGGCTTTGTTGAAAGGCAGCCCAAGGATAAATTCAGGGGCTCTGCATTAATTAAAATGCTGTGACATTTGCTCATGTGCTCATTTTGTAGAAGAATCAATACTGAAGAAAAGGCATAATTTGTCCATTTCTGAATAGTTTTAGAATGGTCCTGAACTACATCACATCTGGTACTAGAACTAGAAGACCATGTGGTAATAATTCCCTATGCCTAGAATATTGTACAGTACGGCATTAACCTCACCTATCACCAAAGAGACAAGCGAGTGGCAACACAAGGTCAAGTTACAGGTCAGATCTTTGAAGTGGCAAGCTCAATCATGATAAGAGTGCAGGTTTTACAAGGTATTTTGAGCAATAATAACACCCATAATGCCATACAAGTTTAGTGCCATACTGTACAACATTCCAGGCAAAGTGTTATAGTATACATTTAAGAAAAATTGCATTCTATTACATTCTTTTAAAAATGGCATATTATCACTGTGGCATTGAAATTGGTTATTGAGTATCAAGCCTTTTCCTTAGAATCGAAATCATGTTTGAACACTGGACAACACTGGAACGAATACAAAAAATAAGTCCATAAGTTTACACTACTTACCTGTATGTGACGAGCTGCACCGTCATGTTTGCTTCCACATTGTTCCTCTGAATAACTGCACCAAAATCTGCCAGTTTGATTTTGGGAGGCTCATGCAAGTGACTGCACACCCAAATGTTTTCCACTGTCACACCAATATGGATTAACTCCTTGGTGGTCATCTGGAATAGTTGTAACATTGAATCAAAAAGGCAGTTCTATGTTTTTTCCCATAATATCATGTCTTTGCCCAAACAAGTTTTGAAAGCCTCAAAGAAACCCACGATGTTTCGCTGGTCACATCCTTCTTCCATCAGCTGCGTCAGCACAGAAATCTGAACATACAGGGAGAAGAGTTTAATGCACTCATATTAGGTACCACGCGGCTCATATTAGGTTTACCACACTGTAAAAAAATGCACAATTAAAGGGGCACTATGTAACTTTTCTTGTAGGAAGTTTCACCATGTGCTAGATGTTATTCTTTTGCCTGCAAAGTTACAGAGTATTCACCTTATTCCAGAAGCTGCAGTTGTCATTTGGGTTGAGTTATTTTGGTAGTGTACCCTCCAACCGGAAAAGTCACAGTGTCCCTCTATGGCATATTAATGATTATGTCTTACCTCGTTCTTAGTATTCTGCTTATATAGGGACAGTTTGACAGCCACAGCTTGCTGAGTGTCCTTGGTCTGACACTCGACCACTTCGCCACATGCTCCTTTGTTCAGATATATGACGAATGTGTAGTTTTCAGAGAGTGATTTCCGTATCCCTTCAACGCTTAGGGATAGAGGATTGTCTTCATTGTCCATTGCTTTGTGTGGAAAACTGAAACATATTACACAAACATGTTACTTTTTTATTTACTTAAACAATAGTACTTATTTAGTGTCTAAATGTGTCAAAGAGGGCCTAACTGCATATTAGGCTTACAGAGAGGGTTCAAATGTGCTACTTAAATGAACTGCATGTAGTCTGCACTCTCACTATTTTAAAAAGGTGCTGCAATCACAACTGAGTGTCTTAACCTGCAGATAGAGGACACATGCAAGTTTTTGTCATTGTCAGTATATGGACTTGAACATTTGTGTTTCTTGCACCGCTCCTTCACATATGATTATGTTTTTTTTGTGTGTGAGTGTGTCTATCTTATGAATTAATTGAATTAATATTTAACCATATTTGCATATTATTTATGAATTACAACGAAAGCCATCTTTAAATGCTTTAAATGTACTTTCAGTGTTGAGTTAGCTGTATTTCCATCAAAAGAGATCATCAGGTATAGTATTAAAACAAAATCATATAACTCCAGATTGTTGGCAATTACATACATTTCACTGTTCTGCTCCTGTTAAAGAGCTGCCCCTAAACCAGTAGTACACGCTTAGGTGTGGAGGAGATATGGTAACTGGGGCTTAGCAAATCCCAGTATCATCGCAGTGGTCAGTTTATCAATGATGTGACCTGTTGGCAGGCATCTGTCCAGCTTCTCTGTATAGAGGGGGTATTATGCGAAATACATTTTTTTCAAGCTTTCTACCATGTTATAACATTCTGTCATCAAAAACATGCCTGAAGAGGTTTTAGATAGCATCAATACATGTTGGAGTAATTTTGCGATCTCTCCTGGGCCCTATTTGGACCCTTCTGACGGTTAGCTGTAAGATTCTGTATGTTGCTCAGCCCACATCACCCCTGCTCCCACACCACAACAATTCTCCATAAATATACAAAAGAATGATACAAAACTGTACAAAGCAACTTAACAAACCTGATGCAATGTGCAGTAGTTTCATTAGCAGGATGCACACTGATTATGTTGTGACAGAGCTCTGAAGACTTAATGCGGGGAGCAACAAAAACAAAAGTGAAACCTATAAAACATGTTAATACATATTTTTTGACAAATATAATCAACAACATAATTTGATTATTTTTTGTAAAGCCCAAAATCACAGCAGTTGACTCTTTGGGATTAAAAGGGAAACAGAAAGAAAATGAAGACACAGATACAGATACAGTCCCATGGTCGGGCAGGCTGCAGATGTGTCCAAGACTAAAGGAATAACTATTTGTCCTCTTTAAAAGCAGTACATATCTACTTCCTCAGGCAAATGGCTAAATGGCATTTTGGACAATGGCATTGCTCCTTTATTCGACTCAATATTAATTATTTTGTCATTTTGATTAGTCACCCTCTGTCTGCTGTGACCAGAGGTGTTTTGAATGCAATGTTGGTTCCCAAACTGTGGTACGGTCCAAAATTTAAATACATAGATTAGATTCATTTATTTATTTTAGCATGCCTCTGCAAAACCCCATAGAGATACAATAGGAGCAGATGAAGGGAGGATCACAGTGAGCTAGCAGCCAATCACGTCTCTGTAAATGTTTCACGCAGTGCTTTAAATTTTCATACCAGGACTACATATTGTTGTCTCTCTGTCCTGATGAGATATTTCTCCAATTATTGTGCAGTATTTGACCTGGATTCTTCCCATGGTTTCTTTGTAGGCCTGGCTCAGATCCTAAACCCGCAAATCCAGAAGAACGTGGAGAAGGCTGGTGACATCAAACGTGTGTTTAAGGTCCCTTGGTGAGCTAAGTGTGAGTGAATGTGAAGAAGCAAAGGCACAGGCACCACTGTCTATCAAAACTACACACACTATCAGGTTATATAGAGCTAGTAAAGAATGGGCTTCATATATATATATATAATATATATATATATATATATAATATATATATATATATATATATATATATATATATATATATATATATATATATAAAGCACTGGATCTTACTAATTCAACTATGCTATTGTAAACTATATGAATCAAAGTGTCACATTTTAAGTACTATACCTTCTTGTTCAAGAATTACTGTGTTCTAAATAGTGCAAAGTAAAAGAAATATAATTCACAAGCACATTTTAACACTTTTTTAATCAACTTTACCAAAATCCAAAACAAACACTTTGAATTTCATGCATGATCTTCTTGCACACCCCAAAAATGAGCACCTATGCAGAAATCATAATACAAAAAAAACATCCTCATATCCCAGATGTTAACTTAAATGGGAAAAATAAAATCTACATTTTCTATAACTTGGCCTCCAATTTTAACAGGAACAGTTAGAATGAAAATAAAAATTGGCAGGCCTTAGTAAAAAATGTGTGACATAACTAAGGCAGCGTATTGATTACTCTAGGCCTGCTCTATCCGACTCGGAGGGGCGGGGCTACCAGGACCACTCCGTCTCCTCTCACAAACAGCATAGGGATGTTCCTTTTGGTTGACTGAAAAAGAAGACATTTTCAAATCACATATCCAAATGGTAGACAAAAGTGTAAAAAGATCATTACAACTACTATACTACTTGTATGTGCATTACTGCTTAGTGGGAGCCAACAACTAGAGGTGTCAAAAAATAAGTCCATACCAAAACAGTAATAGTATCCAAACTTGATCATTTCAGCATGTATCAATACTAGGGTTGTCAAAAGTATTGGTAGTCAGATACTAATCAATACTAAAACTAGTGTCAAAAACTAGCTACTCATTAGAACAGGTATCAATACTATAAAAGTCACATTCACAAGACGGAAATCAACCTTTCCTTAATAGCTTTAGAATGATTTTGAGCTGTGTCAGAAGAAGTATAAGACCACACAGACTAATATACGCCATTGGACCACTATGGAACCTACCTGGGCGACTCAGGGATTACACAGATATAATGCCACATGGGAATATAAAAGTAGTATGCTTTAATTTAATTTAAGTGACTCAAGAAAGAGTGTTTTTTATCATTGTGGTGTCAGTATTAAGTTATCAAGTCGATTCCTTTTTATAGAAAAAAATAATCTGAAATTTTAGTATCATGACAACACTAATCAATAGTGAAAAAAAAATCAATCACATAAATGGGACAGCATTTAAAATGGTCCTGGGAAAAAAAACAAAAAAAACATACTAATCGATGCTAGATACTCATTTGGGTCATCTCATTCATGCTCAAGTATTTAGAGTTTCCCTAATATTTTAATCATTTTAAATGGTGTTGATCCATGTCAGAACTAGTGGAAGACCACTACCTAATATTAAATGGTGCTGTACCAGACTTTTACGTCCTGAGTTCATTTTAAACACATCACAGTGCTACTGAGTTATTCCTCACAAAAATACTACTGTAAAGAATCTTCTTTTCACTATGGTATCAATGTATCAAGCATCAAGCCTTTGACATTAGTATTAAAACCCGTGAATGAAATTGTAACCTTAGTCACATACACTCCCAGTCAAAAGTTTAGACACACCCTCTCATTCAATGTTTTTTTTCTTTATGCTTTGCTTTGCTTTCTTTATGCTTTGTTTTTTGTTATTATTTTGCCACAGTGCTGCCTGCATTGGACCCGGACATGATCACACTTAACTCCCTATACATGAAGAAGGTATAAAATATATTATGCGGAGCTGTAGGAAAAATGTTAAATAAATATGTTAAACATTTTAAATTCAAATGCTCAAAGTATCCCCCCTTTGCTTTGCTGATAGCCATGTAAACTCTTAACCTTCTCTCAATAAGCTTTTTGATGAAGAAGAATCATAAATCAAGTGTGTCCAAACTTTTAAGTAGTCATGGGAGCATTTTTGCACTGACTGAAGTATACCTTGTATAGTTCTTCATAGGTCTCGTCGTCGATCTCCACTGTGGTCACTGTCTCCTCCACATCTCCCAGGATCATGTTCAGATGCTGATCATACGCCTATCATTGTAGAGGACAGTCAATATATGATACAGAGGAGGGACGGTAAAGAGGACGTAGAGGAGAGGGTCAGGTAGAGCAGAGGATGCAATAGAGAGGGTCAGGGCCATCTCTCTTTCTCCCTGTATCTGTCTTTCTTGCTTTCTCACTCTCTCCATCTCTTGCTATGCGTCTCTCTCCCTCTTGGTCTGTATGTGTGTCTGTATCTCTCTCTATATATCTCTCTCTCTGTACCTCTATCTCGCCGTATCTGTACTTCTAGAGAGAGAGGTACAGATACATACTCTGTATGCCCCCTCCCTCTCTGTAACCCTCTT
The DNA here is from genome assembly GCF_009829125.3 of Periophthalmus magnuspinnatus. Lineage (NCBI taxonomy): Eukaryota > Metazoa > Chordata > Actinopteri > Gobiiformes > Gobiidae > Periophthalmus > Periophthalmus magnuspinnatus. The sequence continues at coordinate 10,116,043 of NC_047130.1, forward strand.
TATCTACATTTCTCTCTCATCATATCTCTTGCTTTCTCTCTGTATCTCTCTCTTTGTACCTCTCTCTCTCTTTCTGTATCTCTCTGTTTCTCTTTCTCCATATCTCTCTCTCTCTCTCTCACACTCTCTGTACCCCTCTCACTCTCTATCTAGTTCTAACTCTGTCTGTTCTTACCCATTAAATTGCTCCTCAGGGACAAATACAGTATTTTCTACAAACATAAAGAGGGCGTACATGCAGCCTTCCTCGCAGCTCGCGGTCGTTCCTCATCTTCACGTAGATCCTCTCGTCCAGACTAAGCCGGATCAGGTCTAAGGGCTCCTCCACTGTGTTAGGGGTCGGCTGCTAAAGGACACACACACAGGCCCACCAGGGAGGGGAAGTGGTTTGTAAGGCTGCACAATATATCAAAGTTAAGACTGAAATTGCTATTTGAGCAAACAAAGGCTCAGGGTTTGTACACCTTTTCAAAGATGAAATTTAATCATGTTTTTTTGTTCCCCAACACATTTACACATAGCTCCAGTTTGGCTTTTTTTTTTCACCGTTTCCAACAATGATGATACATGAAGGATGCATTATGTATACAGACATATAGACATACAGACATACATACATACACACATACACACATCCATACAAACATACATACATGTGGTACAGAGGACGGATGCATCAACAAATCCTATTTTTGTTAAGTAAAAACTAGTAAAATTGTCTAATCTTGTTGATTTGTGCACAGCCATAACGATGTATAACGCACATAATCATAAGCTCACCCCTTGTTTACAGATGTTATTCGAACAAAGAGAGAGTCAATATCATCTTAGAAGAACAGGTATATTCAAAAAATTAAGACTAGAACCCATAAAAAACGTCATTGTATTTCTGTTCGAGGGGTTAGTGTGTGGAACAACTTTGATGATAAATTAAAAAGCTCCAACACAACAGAAGCATTTAAAAAGAGGTATAAAACTTCTTCTTCTAAAAGTTTTTGAAAATTACAGGACTCAGGAATGATTCATGTGAACTGCCATGGTTTGTAGTTTTTCTTTTGTTTAGATATCGAGTCATATCATATGTTGTAGAACTGACATGCTGCTTTATTGGAATTCTTGTGCATTATTATTAAATAGGGTTAGGCAATATAAGTAAGTTTTACCTCAGCCTAAACCCTTTCGGTCATGATAGAAGTACAACCTTAAACAAGTTGAATAAGATTTTATTTTGAATGTAATGACTGAATAAAATAACAAAAAATGTCAAATATCAGCAGGATGTTTGTTCTCTGGTCCGTTTTGAGCTTCACAGTACATTCCTGTGTCCATAATTACAAACCAGCCTGACAGGTTACAGGGGGTGTAAAACTGAGGAGCAACACCTCAGGGTGTCTTATGTTTTGGCAGGTCACATAACTCAAGAAAATATTCAAAACAAGCTTCAGAAAGTACTATTTTAAGTATCCATACATAATTAAATACTTATATATATATATATATACACACACACACACACACATATATACATATATATACACACACACACACACACATATACATATATATACACACACACACACACACATATATACATATATATATACACACACACATATATACATATATACACACACACACACATATATACATATATATATACACACACACACACATATATACATATATATATACACACACACACACACACACACACATATATATATACATATATATACACACACACACATATATACATATATATATATGAAATTTGGGTAGTATCAGTATGGGTCTGAAAGGCACATTTGAAATTAATTTGTAATTTGACTTTTTGCTAAGACTAATTAAGAATCTCAGCTAATAATCTTCATTACTTACAAACTATTCGTGAGAAAAGCATTGCTCTTTTAAATTGTGAACGATACAGTGCAGCTGCATCAAGCTAAAATAGCACGCAAGTTGTTTTTTTTTTTTTACCGGCTATGACTTTCTGTGCACGTTTTAAGACAAATCTAACAAATACAAGGACGACGCAAAAATATTTAGACACCGATCTACCGCCGTATCAATTTTGCCTATTTTAGAAAACCCTCTAAAAAAGAAAAAATGTGAAATAAATGACCGGGGCTGCACAAACCTGCTCCACTTCGTCCGCCATGCTGTTTGCGTCTGTCTGCGTGCGTCCTGCGTCATGCGTGCTGCGTGCTGTCGACGTATCACCAGCCACACCGGGAGGGCGTACGTGCGTGGGTTGCCATATCAGCAAATATTACGCGTTTTAAGGCAACATCTTTCTGTAGTCGTTAAGATTATTATGTATTTGATTTATATTTTTCACTAATCCACGTTTAACTTTTAGCTATTCTTTTAAGTGCTATATTATGCACTTGAGTTACTGTGGCTTATTTACGTTGTGAATTTATTATGTAAATTATAATATATATTATTATTATTATTACGTATATATTTATTTATTTGTTTGTTTGTTTTTATTTACTTATATTATTTATTTATTTATTTTATTTTTATATTTTCGAAAAGTCTATGGGAAAAATGAACACTTCCGGAAGCGGAGCAGGTGGCCACTGTCGAACTCTGTAGCCTACACTAGCAATATAATAAAGAAAAGTGTCAAACCTGGCAACCCGTCCCAATACTGCCTTGTCCTTCTCTTTACGAGAGCGGTCCATCTTTACGTGCCTGCTGAGTGCCCCGGCTCCAGCTGCCACAACAACGATATAACACACTGCCTGGCCAAAGAAAAAGTCGCTACCTGGATTTAACTAAGCAAATAGGTACGATCCTCCTACTGGATAATTACTGCAATTACTGCGATTATCTTTCAGCTGGCAACAAGTTATTTAACCACAACTGGTGCAATGAGCCGTGGAAAAGATGTTAGTATATTTGAGAAGGGTCAAATCATTGGCATGCATCAAGCAGAGAAATCATCTAAGGAGATTGCAGAAACTACTAAAACTGGGTTAAGAACTGTGCAACGCATTATTAAAAACTGGAAGGATAGTGGGGACCCATCGTCTGCGAGGAAGAAATGTGGTCGGAAAAAAATCCTGAATGATCGTGATCGGCGGTCACTTAAATGTTTGGTGAAATCAAATGGAAGAAAAACAAAAGTAGAACTCAGAGCTATGTTTAATAGTGAAAGTAAGAGCATTTCCACACGCACAATGCGAAGGGAACTCAAGGGTATGGGACTCAACTGCTATGTAGCCTTAGGAAAACCAGTAATCATTGAGTCTTACCGGAAAAATCACCCGACTTTCACACAGGATGATCCGGGTTCGAGTCCCTGCTGGGGTGAAATGAGCAAAGACCATCTTTCAGTTCAGAAGTACAAGAGACAAACTCCACCATGGAAGAGAAGGTTAGAAGCTCAAATTAAGACAGCACGGAGAGAGGTGAGCCAGCTGTCAGAGGCCAAGAAAGGTAACATGAAAAAACAAGTGCCCAAGAGGTATAGCCAGATGCCCATAGACGAAGCACTGGAAACTGCCAAACAAAGGCTCCAAACCCTGGCCAGCCGCCTAAAGAGGTACAGCAGGGAGAATGAAGCCAAGAGATTAAACCATCCAGTCTCATCACAACCTGCACACATGTATGCCCAAGAGCAGGGTAACAACATCCGAGGAGACATTCTAAGGCCTGACACTGAACAGCAAACAGACTGTGAACCACCCCCAAACTCACAGGACTCAGGTTGGACTGGAGACTTGGAGGGTGAGACCACCTGCAGAGGGTGAGAAGGGAATTCCTTTTGAAATAAATACATTAGATGCTCAAATTCTAATTTGTGTCGCATATTAGACAAATTATTATTTTTTGTTATGGTTATTCATTACTTAGTGTGTGCCTCTGGTCTTGTGTAGTACAGTGTGGTTGGGAGTACCATTCTGTGGCGCAGACAGAGGCAGAGCACAGCAGGATAAACCCATTCCCCTCTCTGCTTCTGTGGCTCTGAGGGGAAGAAGCTCCTGCTACATAGCATACACTGAAATATACAGACCCAGATATCAAGAGAGGGGACGCATTATTCTTGCACAGCAAGATGGATTCTCCTGATACATTGTCTGACCTAAGAAAAAAGGTCACATGCTCTAATATTTGGTTGTTCCACCTTTAGCTTTGATTACAGCACACATTCGCTATGGTATTTTTTTGTTAAGCTTCTGCAGTGTCACAAGATTTATTTCCATCCAGTGTTGCATTAATTTTTCACCAAAATGTTGCATTAATGATGGTAGAGTCTGACCGCTGCACAAAGCCTGTGCATCCATCACATCCCAAAGATTCTCAATGAGGTTAAGATCTGGACTCTGTGGTGGACAATCCATGTGTGAAAATGACGTCTCATGCTCCTGAATCACTCTGTCACAATTTGAGCCCGATGAATCCTGGCATTGTCATCTTGGAATATGCCCGTGCCATCAGGGAAGAAAAAATCCATTGATGGAATAACCTGGTCATTCAGTATATTCAGGTGTCAGCTGACCTCATTCTTTGAGCACAGACTGTCCCTGACCAACTGCAGCAACTTGTACCTATTTGCCTGGCTAAAAAAAAGTCGCCACCTGGATTTAACTAAGCAGTGTATTTGTGAGTTCACAAATTCAGGAGAATCCATCCTGTCATACGCCCGCTGGTGTGATACAGCCTGGCCACTGGTGGTTGGACCAATCACAGACCAGCTTTAAGGTTTTCAGTGATTCAAATATTAATTCAAACACTCCGCGTTTTCTTGATCACTTTCAGTGAGAGCCAGCGAGATTGGTATGTGTAGCATTCTGAATTGAGTTCTACACATTTATCAACCTGTTGTGATCCAGATTAATGTCCATAGGCCATAGAGCCAAGGGCTATTTGCAACTCTGGGGTCTCACTTATAAGACCTTATGTGGAATTTTTGCTAAAAGTGTAAAAGAACAAAAGACAAACTTCCTCAAACATCCTCACTTCTCATCTCTCTGAGCTCTGATCTCCTTCTGTCTCATCTCTGAAAGTCCCAATGCACAAAGTTCAGAGTTTGTGGAATGGAGTGCAATTTTCTAAATAAAGTAGTGACATAGGCATTACAACATGAAGCATGGTACAACATATTTACAACAACACTTTCGATATCCCATGTCCTTGTTTGAACTGACAGGAGAGTTGTTCATTCACAGCAACCACAGTTCTGAAGCAGTACAGCACCACTAACATGTTATAAGTAGTTAGTAACAAATTATCTCTTTATTTTATTTATTTTTTTCTTTGGACTGCAGTATTAAGTTTGTCAACCTCAATGTGATATTTTTGCTGAATAAAACCAAATAAAAACTAAAAAGTAATCATAATGACTAAACTAAGACTTAAATTGCATACATTTTTGTCAAATAAAACCATGACTACATGTAGAGATTGTGTTGACTAATAGTTCTTCTGTTTCAAATTATAAGCACTAAACATTAAGGAACAAAAAGAATGAGAGGCTTTTCAATCCCAGAGCCACAAACCATAAAGCAATGGCATACAATGTATCCCTGTGAAAATAAAAAATATATTTTCTGGATGACAAAAACGCAAGGATTTAATAGCATGACTGTTTCTTCCAACTAAAATGTTAAATTATTATTTGACTAAATCTTGACTAAAACTAAAGATGATTTTAATCCAAGGACTAAGAACTAATTTAAATTAATTTTATGGTAAAAATGAACACTACTGGTCTGATTTTAGTGATTCAATAATTCAATAAATAAATAAATAAACTGAGCCGTTTTTCTTTGCAGTGCCCGTGCTGACCAACAGATGGAGCCCGGATGCAGTAGTGGTGTTCACAATGACGGTGAATGGCATCCATAGCCATTCATAACTCCTCTGAACAAATGATCAAGTGACCTACTCAGCTTCTGCATCATCGCTCCAGCCATCTCCATCCATCTCCTGACATCTCCAAAGGTCCTCTCCACCATAGACATACAGAGCACAGATAGGCCTGTAGCTTTAGTTTAGCCTCCTGTGGACTGAAAAGAAATGAATGACCAAAACCCATATAATACAAAGAATGGGATTTCACCAGTCAAAATTTGTTTGTTTGTTACTTGGCCTGGACAGTCATCCTTTTGACATGTGGGTAGTTTTTTTTCTTTTCTTACCTCTTTGATGACTGTGTAGATATTTTTCCATTTATTTTCATAGATGTTATGTTATGCAGGGTTGTACTATGTGCAATCAAGTATCTACAGTTTCAAATAAGAATTGCATTAAGCACTGGGGCAGACTAAAATCAGTAAAAATGTCATTTGGAGTTATGACATTGCTACATATAAATATTATGCAATTATTGCTTGTTTTTCTTTATTTAAAAACAAAATATTTATTATTGTCTTTTGTGTAATAATTACTGTATTGGGAGCACTTGATTAAGCAAGGATGGCACTGCACTAATTTAAGCATTTGCCTGTGAATCAGAGGGTTGTTAGTTCAGATCCTGGCTCAGTATATATCAAGACAATTCACCCACTTTGACTATTACAGTCAGAGTAATGTCTCTGTTTTAGTTAGGAAGGGCATCTGGTGAAATGTCTTCTATTTCAAATAAAGAGACTAGCTGCAAAAATCAAGTAGACTTTGTTTGTCACATACATTAACATAAATTGTATTGTTCTGCTAGTGCATGGTTTATACTCTGCAGAATAATTCAGAAATCAGTTTCCATAAATGTACCATAATGAAAATACAGAATGTGGAAGACAGATGCAGTTCTCTGTCGAGCCACAGTGGGGCAACAGTGTACCATAGTTGTCATATTTGCAGTAATGCATAGTAGGAAGTTTTATTGTAATCATGTGATGAATAGTCCATAGTAAGAACAAACATTTAGATGACCAGTACCTAATTTTTCTCCCATGTATTTGGGCAACTTTTGTCCAGCCCCAGTACAGATATATTGTATAAGCAGCTCTTGAGGTCAAAATAAGTCAGCTGTGTACTGTCTGCATCTAATTCTAAAGCATTTTATTGTCCATTACTCTGGAAGTGCGCTGTTGGCACGCTACTATAATGATAAAAGTCCTCTCTGGTCACTGAAAGTTATTAAAAGTGCTTATAAGGTCATCGTGGTGAATAATTAGAATAATGCATAAGGTAAGTGAGGAATAACTTTGGACAACTGCAAAGCATTTAAAATGGTCTAGTTCTGTTTTTCACATTTTTATGACTTTTAAACCAGACAATTTGATCTTTCACAACGCAGATCTGAATTGCAATTGATAGCAAACCGCTGAAGGGAAGAGCTAAGATGATCGGAATGATTATTAACTTAAAACTTATTAACTATAAAACAAAATTACATTAATAAATGCTTAAAAATCTTGGTTTTACTTAGCAACAAGCAGTACTATGTACAGAAGAAAAGGTAAACTTACTATTGACAAATGCAAGTAAAAAATGTAACACAAAAGAACACTTATGATCATATTTCAGGCAAATAAACCAGCTCATCAGACAGAATGTATAAGATGGATTGGCTAGTGATCCTCTGAAATTAAACAAAAGCTCTGTTAGGTCGCCATTCAGATTATCGCCATTCAAATTAGTACCACCAGAAGTACACACAGCACAGTTGGAGAAGGACTATCCAGGACCCCATTAGACTCCTGCTGTTTGAGAGACCTATCCTTCACTCTATTGTAAATGTGCCAGCTCATCACCCCTCACAGCTCCGCTCTCAAATGAGTACATTATAAAAATCACCTTGACACTGACGGATGGAACCAATTTAGGCTGGAGTTTTGAAGGACAGACGAAGGTGCAGCTGTGGACACTTTTAGGCGCATGGGCCTTTGGATAATTTGGGGCGTGCTTTAAAATGAAATGGATTTCTATAAGTCGTGTTTACACCAAAGAAACCATACTTTTTAGTTTCCCTAAAAATTGTAATTCTTGCCAAATGACACACTGGCAGAGGGACTGAAGCCATCAACCATCAACCTGCTTTACCTGTTGTGTTAAAAGATTGACAGATTTGCTTGGGCGGTCTGCCACCTCCTTGTTTCTGTAGAGATGACACTGATTTGCCTGTTAAGTTCCACAGTGTGGCATTAAATATATCTCTCTGGTTGGTCTATCTAGATTAATGAGGTGTTTTTTGTTTTTTTTTAATCAATTAAAAATACCTTGAAAAGCATGTATATTTACTTGTAGTTTCTATGCATCAGTTACAGGTGTTATATATAAAATCCAACACAATTTCAACCACTTGTTTCCTCCTTGTTTTGAGTAATATGTTATACCAGGATGGTCGATGGACTAAGTGAGTGTGACATCACCCATAGCTTCCAGATCCTGTCAAATGAAGCTCATCGAGACTAGCAGTTATAGCGGAGAATTTGGAGCCGAGTTGCATAGTAGAAATTCTAACCACAAGTATCATGCAACTCAAGAGCCAATCTGTATCGAAGCTGCTGAAGTTAATGGCCCTTTCCGCTCGCACCACTGGATTAGCAGAGAGCGGATACTTAGCAAATCTGTCAATCAAACCTGTTGCTAACACTAGCGGGAGCAACCTCGGGTAAACAAGGCAGCTGATTTGTCTGTTATTAATGTTCTCATCTTGAATTACGGACAAAATAGCGAAATATCAGGATCATGGAGAGCGGATTAATACAAAAGGACCAAAATGAGCAGTTAAAGCAGTTACAGAGAGAGGAGTGACAGTGACAATGTAAAGTGAATTGGAGCCAGAGTCAATAGAGCTGGAAGCGTACTCATGATCAGTTCCTACGCGGCGGCTAGTAGGTTAGCTATGTCCGTTTATATATACAGTCTATGATAAAAAGCTGGAATTAAAACCTTAAAAATATGTCATGTCGTGAATAATAGAACTTCCTTCATGACCATAATACAATTGTTTTTCAGACCCATCTCACTGTGCCCATAGAACCGTCCAAACGCTCTTACATAATGCTACATATGGCAGGTGCGGTTGGCAGGACATTTCCTTCCAGAACAAACATGTCCGTCACAGCATGAAAACGTCTGACCATAGCATGCTTCTGGCCGCTTTTCCACAGTACAACAGAAATACTACAAAAATATTCATAAATAAACCATCTTCTCCTGTGTGTGGAGGAGTGTGTCATGGTTGGGTGCTGCCAAAACCCCAAAATAAATCAGAAGATACGGAAAAAATAACAAACATGCCATCCTGATAAACTGGTATGTGTGCATTTATACATGGACTTGGACGGATGGACATGTGGGTTCAAAAAGCACTTCAGCGTTGACACAGGTTTTACATTATTCCATCTTTGTGTTATTTATTTGGTTTGGAGAATTAATGAACATATATGCGGCACATGTAAACCATAGACTGTATATATAAATGGACATAGCTAATCTACTAGGTGCTGCGTTCCAGATAGGAAGTGATCATGGGCACATTCGCTCTCAAATACACTCTCTTATTCACACCTGTTTACTGTTTACATGGACACGGGAGGTAATGTAGGTGAAGTCTTGCCAAGAACACAACAGTACGCATCAGAGCTACTTCATTTGATCTTCATACTACGATCACTGAGAGACCTGTCCCTATAATTACAGTATCGACTTATCTTTCAATACATGACAGATGGAACGATCATTTTGGAGGGTCAATATTTACGGTGTGTACTTTTTCTTTCTACTAGTTTTTAGTTCTAGTACTTTTCTTAAGATTTGAGCAGTAAAGGGTTGAATAAATCACTTCTATGACTCATTAAATGTTGCATTTATTTATTGCAACACTTGATCCCTCAGTCATCCAGGTATGATCCATAATAATAATTACAGCTGGACACTGCTTTATATCTATCTGAAGGGAGGAGCTAACTACACTGCAACTAACACCTATTTGTTTAAAGTTTTTTTGGGGGGAAATCCTGTTTTAGGGTGTATATATATTATCATTTATCATCTATATTTTCTTCACCAATATACAGTACTTCAAAACTTGTATGGTATGGTATGCTTTTATTTAGACAAGGACAGTGCACAACATTACATTGACCTAAAAAAAAACAAAACAGGAAAGATGTATGGTGCCAGGTTATAGCATAAATACTAGTTTCCCTTACTTAGTTACCAGTAGTCCTTGGACAGGCTGATGTTGAGTAAGAATAAACCTGTAAACATATGGTACATACATCAAATACAACACATCTCGCCCCTCAAATTGTTATCGTGACAGGCCTAGCTGAGTGGTTAAGGTGGTTAAGGTGTTGGATTAAGAGCCGATGGACAGTAGTTGTTGTATGTTTGTGTTTACAACTGCAGAAAATTGAATGTTTCTATGAGTTGTCATGCTGAAAAAACACTTCTTTCTTTCAGGGGTTCTATATAAAACCCTAATTACTCAACATGACTGCCTAATCACTCTGCTGAATATGTAAAAAACCCATCAGTTACACAAGTTCAACCATTCCACTGGATAACTATGTTCTTTTTATGCTTTTCTACCAGGAGTGTAAAAGTAAAAGTAGTACAGTACAGTACTTAAGTATACATTTTAGGTATCTGTACTTTAGTTAAGCATATTTTACAGTGGATACTTTTTACTTTTACTTCATTACATTTGAGAGCAGGTATCTGTACTTTATTTATTTCTGAACAGGACTGAAAAGTAATAGTATTTTTTATTATTGTCTGAGAGCTGCTGAGAAGGCCAAGGGTTTATTTTTAACACGTTCATAATTTGAGCAAAAATATACAAATGAAAAAATGAAAAAACAAAAACTATGTATTGAATTGTTTCTACTGAACAAAATCCAGCAAAAATCTATATAAAATCACTACATTTGAAGCTTTATTAGATCTCAAATGTGCAAAATACTTGAACTTTTTACTCTTTAAGCACGTTTTCTTTAATACTTTTAATCAAGTAGATTTTTTCATTTGATACTTTTAACAAAATTGAGTACTTCTTCCACCAATAGTCCTTGTTGGTTCAAACCCCAATCCTGTTAATCTTGTGTTTAGTCCATGCATTAAGCAGAACTATTCCCTCTTTTTAAAATCATGTTCATTAGATTTAATAGAAAAGTCCAAATTAAACTTAATCATAATCTGTTTACATTTTTTCTGTCTTAAAAACATGAAAAACAGAATAGTTTCTTTTTAAACAATTTGCAGTGGTCCAAAGTTATTCCTCACTTACCTTATGCAGTCTGACCATCCTAATTATTCACCACGATGAGTTTATAAGCACTTTTCACAACTTTCAGAGACTAGATTGAAGTTTTTTGGTCATGGAAATACTAACAGCTGCGCAATTCCTGATTCTCGGACAATAAAACGCTTAATAATTAGATGCAGATGGTGCGCAGGGGACTTATTTTGACTTCAAGAGCTAATCATGCAATGTATCTGTACTGAGGCAAGACACAATGTGACCCTCACTTGCCATACTTCCTTTTCAGACCCATCTCACTGTGCCCATAGAGCTGTCCAAACGCTGTTACATAATGTTACATATGGCAGGTGTGCTTGGCAGGACATTTTCTCCCAGAACCGAACATGTCCATCACAGCATGAAAACGTCTGACCATAGCATGCTTCTGGCTGCTTTTCCACAGTACAACAGAAATACTACAGAAATATTCATAAATCTTCTCCTGTGTGTGGAGGAGTGTGCCATGGTTGGGTGCTGCCAAAACCCCAAAATAAATCAGAAGAAGATACAAAAAACAACAAACCTGCCAACCTGGTAAACTGGTATGGTGTGCATTTATACATGGATTTGGATTTGCTCTGTCAATAAATGTGTAGGTAATATTGGTAAGTATTGACCTCTATCTATAGTTTTGATTCATTGTTTGTTAATTGTTCTTCCTGTGTCTGGGTGGGTTTCCTTCAGGCACTCCGGTTACCTCTATCAATCCAAAACCTGCACCATAGGTCAAATCTTCCATCTAAGGTAGTCCTGACCAATACTAGCTCAAGATTTAGAGATAGGACGCCCAAGCGCAGCACCGTGTGGAAGATGGGTCAAATGCAGAGGACAAATTTTCCTACCGACACATTAAAGTGACCTTAGCCCTAACCTTAAACTCCAAATTCTTCCCATTGGCCACCCAAAAATTGGCCACCCATTTTTGTCAAAAAGGGTGTTTCCTCCAGCGATGAAGCTGGTCAAGTGTTAAACATGTTGGACTTAAGATACAATGGTTAGTAGTTTTTGTGGATTCAAACACCACTCCTAGTAGGCAGTAACTTCTTAGTCAAAAAAGAAAGTAGTTTCAAGTTTTTTTTCTAAGATCTTCAACATGGCTGAGGAGAAAATAAAATACTGCTACTGATTTTGTAAATATTTTTATTAGGCTACTTGTTTCCAGCATGTTTTAGTATTATTCAAAATTTCAGTTTGTGTGCGCTTCTCTACAATGTTTCTTTCATGCCTTGTTTATTATGCTAATTTTAAACACAATGACACCAGGATGGCTGAGTGGTTAAGGTGTTGAACTTAAGATCCAATGGACAGCAGTCCTTGTGGGTTCAAACCCCACTGCTGGTACGGTTACAAAGTGCAGTATAGTGAAATATAACTTCCCAATCTTGGGGCAAAAAAAGAGACTAATGATCACTAGATTTACATGTGTGTAGTAATAATGTTCTCTGTGCCATTAAACCCATTGAGCATTTTATTGATGTAGGCTAAAGACTTAACCACCTGTACCAGGATGGCGGTGGTAGGTGTTGGACTTAAGATCCTTAAGATCCTTGTGGATTCAAACCCCACTGAATACAAACAACATGCAATGTTGGTTAGAGCAAGCTATGATTTACAGCATTGACACAATGATACATCTGTTTATTATATACTGTTTTTAATTGGACCATGCATGCAAATAAACATACATGAGATACATGTAAAGATGTTGCCATGGTCTAATATAAGTATAATATAATACTAATATGCCCCAAAGCGACCTATTTGTTTATGTCGCACTTACTCCTCAAAGGCTGGGACAACTCACAAAACATTATTGTGTTTAACCGTTCAAGGAGCTAGACTCAAGATAGTGGGTCTTACAATTTTCCCCTTCAACAAACATTAGGCTGGGTATAAAGGGTATTTCCTCAGAAAAGTCTGACTCTCTCCAGAAGCACTGAAGTACGGGACAAATACAAAGGTTTGATGGGTTTTGAAGGGGGTGGACATTAGCCTGTTCCAAATCTAACAATATAGATTTACAGTGATGTCTTCATCAGCTATTCTTTTCACACAGACCAGCTTGGCTGAGTGTTTAAGACGTACTTCAGATCCAATGGACAGATGTCCTTGTGGGTTTGAACCTCACTCGTGTTATGAGTTTTACTGTTAGCTACAGAGCATTCCAATCTTACTTCCACACTTGGCATGCAAGCAAGACTTTCATCAAATTAGAAAGCCTATTAATCTGGATAAAATGGTAGTGTTGTCATAATACTAAAATTCCAAACTCCATTTTGATACCAAGGAATAGGCTTGATATAGATTTCTATATCAATTACTTAATTATTATTTTTAACACAAAATAATACTACTAGTAATTTTACCATGTGGTCTTACACTAGTTCTGTAAAGACCTTTTAAAAACTTTTTAGGAAAGGCCAACTTTTCAGTATTGATACTTGCTCAAATGAGTATCTAGTTTCCGTATTAGTTGTAGTATCAATTAACCTTTCAATACTTTTCGACAACACTACCAGCAGATCTCTCAAGACCATCATGCCATACAACCATCTATGAACTACTGACAAGTCTGACAACAACAGGGTTCAACAAAATGTTGTAGTTTGTATTGAATTTTTTTTCACAAAGTAGCACATAGACTGGGCTCACATGATTCCCTAACATTTTAAGAAATTAAAGACCATTGCCTGAGTGATGGGGTCCATGCTTCCTGTCCTAGACCAGAATAGCGCCTCTTCAGACCGCAGCTCCTCTGACACTGATGTATGATCCTCACTTTGAACGGGGACACACTGATGACCTGCTGTGACGTAACTGCGCCGACAGCGAGAGATGACACTGCAAGTTCTGGGACAAAGTTATAATGTTTTATAATTTATGTATAATATTATGTAAAATTAAACTTGCCTTATAGGTATGTGTTTGAAGATTAATCAGTTTCCCTTAAAAGCCTCATAGCCCAATTTGTTAAAGGTGCGTTATGTAACTTTTCTGGAGAGAGATCCAGTTGGTGTTGTAGGACTTTTTGAGCTTTCTACCATGTTATAATAACATTGTTCCCTAATCACAAACATGCCAGAAGTAGTTTTAGATGTCATCCATGCATGTTTGAGTAATTTAGGCATCTCTCTATTCGAACCCTCCTTATGGTTACCAGTACGATTCTGTGCAATGCTCCGCCCACAAGTCTACATCACCCATGCTCTCCCATGATAATTCTCCATAAATATACAAAAACACAATACCAAACTGTACACAACAACTTCACAAACCTGATGTGATGTGCAGTAGTTTCAGTAGCCAGATACACACTGATTGTCTTGTGATAGCGCTCTGAAGGAGGAGTAAGTTAATCGCGGAGAGCAAAGGGAGGGGAGCTTTGAAAACGAAAGTGAAACTTATCAAACATATGTTGTTTTCACCAAATATAGCATTTTCAAAACAATAAAAGGCAACATGGTGATCTAAATATGTTATCTGGTAGCAGTTAATACCTCATAAAAGTGTAATACCCCCTCTTTAAGATCCAGTGGGTAGTAGTCTGTTATACCCCACCCTTAGTAATGTGTAATTTATATAATTGGTGGAAACACTATATCTAATCACAGTATTTAAAATCCCAAAGTAGGCCTACATATGGTCTTACTGAGGCATGTGAATCTACTTTGAACACTTTTGTATAAAGCAGGACGCTCATCTGCCTCATTATTTAAGAGATGTTTCATGCTTCTGTGCTTAATTTCTCCGCTACACCGTTAGCACTTTAGCTCGACAACAAGCAGCACTATGGTACGATATCACCATGGCTCGATTTAGTTGTGACGGTGCCAGTGTGGGCCAGAGAATACTAAATAATCGCTCTAACACAGCATGGTTCCAACAGCCTCGTGTGACTGTGCCCTGTTGCAGCAGAGTCAAATGGTGAATGTCAAAATGAGTTTGTTGAACTTGTATGGACTTTAAAAATACAGAGGACATTCGTAGATTACCACTTGCTGACGTATAACAATGCGAATTTGGATTATTGAAATATAACACAACTGCACATATGATTTTGAATAGAGAAGTTAGTTTTGCTCAACATGGAACATTTAAGTGGACCTAAATCGTAGCCTTATTTGACTGTTCCAAAATGCTATAAGACTAGTTTACATTCATTTACCCAAAATGCATTGCAATATTTCAATAAAACAGTTCATACACTAAAATATGAAAACCAGGCTAACCAGTCGAGTGATGTATTGGGTTGTCAAAGCATACAAATTCCATTCCACATCTTGCATAGGCTGTTCTAGCTCCTAGCATCTTGTCCCGTTGGCATACGCCATAGTTTGTTACATCCACTGTAGCTCTCCTCTGACTCCACCATTGTGCATGATTAATATGTTTAAGCCTCCTCTGACAGCGGCCATATTTCCAGCCAAGAGGGAGCAAAGTCATGTGACCAACTCCCAACTCAAATTAGCTTCCCGAGCAGACGATGAGCTAGCATTTCGGGGCAGCTAAATCTTACCTGTTTTATGAGGAGCGAGCACAATAAAGTGTGGCAGTGTACAAATAGTGTAAGAGGAACTCGTGGCTAATGTAATGTTGCCATAGAAACAGGCAGGCTTTGGCTCGTGCTCTTTGTCGCTAATGTGATTGACTGAGTTTAAATGTACAAGGCAGAACAATATTAAAGGTGCACGATGTAACTTTTCTGGTGGAGGGTCTGCCATTTTGTCATCTTTATGGGGGATGTTATTGCTTTGCTTCGAATGTCCCACAGTATGGCAACAGGCCAAGTTACAGGTTAGAGGTCTGATCTGTGGAGAGACAAGCCTGCTCACAGATTAACACAAGTATCAATCCATTCATTGTCTTCCGCTTATTCAGACACTTCCTCCAGCTCCTCCAGGGGGACGCCAAGATGTTCCCAGGCCAGCCAAGAGACAAAGTAACACCAGAACTCCCAAGTGACTGAGCTCCTCACCCTATCTCTAAGAGTGCACCCAGCCACCCAGTGGAGAAAGCTCATTTTGGCTGCTTGTATCCACGATCTTGTCCTTTCGGTCATTACCCAAAGCTCACGACCACAGGTGGAGGTAGAAACATAGATAGGCCGGTAAATCGAGAGCTTTGCCTTTTGAGTCAGCTCCTTCTTCACCACAACAGTCCGATACAGCGACTGCAACACTGAAGACACTGCAACAGTCCGTCTGTCAATCTCATGCTCCATCCTTCCCTCACTCATGAGCAAGACCCCGTGATACTTGAACTCCTCCACTTGAAGCAGGGACTCTTCTCTCCAGAGAGCATACTCCCGGAGCATGCCCCACAGGGCAGCACGAGGAACATGGTCTTACCTTCTCTATATCCACAAAGCATGTGCTGTAAATTGAGACCTCACTGAGACAAGCAGGTGACAAGCCCTTCACCAGAAAAGTTACATACAACATCTTTAGCTAACTTTTAAACCGGTTTATGGAACCTGCCCGTGGCTAGAGACAGAGGAGGACTTGGCAGTAACATGAGCACTTCTATTGTGTGAAGCTAAAACTGGGTCATATACTTCTGTGCTTTTTCATCCATGGATCTAATTGAAAGTAATAAAGTAACATAAGAACAAAGAAATAAAACTGTGAGTTATAATATGACTTTATTAAATTGTATTAAAACTATAAAAACATGCCATATCTTTGTCATTAAAAGGAGCAGGATTATGAAAAGTAATACAGACAGGATATTGGTTGATAGCAAAAATGAATCATTGTATAAGAATTTATTTAATGAATATGAAATTCTGTTCATATAGTGATATCATCAATTACCCCACTGTCAAAAGGGCTGAGTTAGTTTTAGGAAATTATTCAATAGAAATGTCCATATGATGCAAATGAATATGGAGGAAAGAAGCATTAAGTGCAAAGGGGTAGTAGTTTAGAGTAATTGTGGACACTATATTTTTACATACATACACACACACACACACACATATATATATATATATATATACACACACACACACATTATATATATATATATATATATATATATATATATATATATATATATATATATATATATATATATATATATATATATATATATATATATATATATAATTTTACAGTGTAATAGTACTCTTACTTGAGTCCACAATTACACTAAGGATGAATGTTATCAATCGGTAAAAGTTTTGGTTTCTCTATCCCAAGTCTACAAGCTTTATGTTGACAATATTAAATGATTTGAACACATTCTTGAATTGCTCCTTCAGGTATCTAATATTTTCAAATGTTTGTCTATACTTTGAAAATAACAGATTTAGTGCATGCTTTGATGTTTGTTAATTACATTAACTTCAAAGTATAAATCAGATGGCACATCCAATACACATACTCTTACTTGAGTAGTTTCTGGGATGTTTTATACATCTACTTGAGTACTATTATTTTTTAAGTAACAGTACTCTTACTTGAGTACATTTTGTGGCTACTCTATTTTGGGTTTATTTGAAAAACACTACATTAAATATAGTCAAGAACAGTGGAAGAACTAAACAGCTGTTCCTCTGTCTGTGTAAAGGCCTATTGTGGAAAATCTAGCTTGGTCCTATTGTAACAAATGCATGGCCTATAAACAATGCACATACATCATACATGACCTGCGCTGACCTGTGTGGTTTTGGTCCATGTGACAGCAGCTGTTCTCTTCCTGGTTTTGGAACAAACTGAGTCTCCATGACAACGGCATGAGGGGAGGGATGTCATGTCACCATGATGAGGAGCAGGAAGTGTCTCAATCTGTTCACTCTGTTGGATGCTGAGATGAGTAGAGCAAGAGGCTAAGGTGTTTATCACATGATTTGATAGAAAGGAGGTTAAATTAAAGACTGCAATTTAAATTTAAACAAGTAAATAACAAGGCCTTTTGTGTCCAGCAGAGGGTGCAAGGAATCCAGCTTCTAATGCACTGAACACAGCACAACTGCTGATTGTAGTTCACAGGGATTTTAGTGAGTTGTAGGTTTCCAGCGCTGCTGAAGTGGGGTGAAAGCAGTGTGTCAAATACAATTGCAGAGGGAAGTAAACACAGGTCTGATTGGCTGGAAGACCAGTTTGCCTTAGAGCTCTTCAGTACTGTTCTCTTCAGTGGCAGAGTGTGTTTCCATGGTCCAAACACAGCTACAGGTCCAATGGTCTGCTACATGAGAAACTGACATGAACCAAACACAATTAATGTTTTTTTTTTCTTTACAAATAAAGAAAAAAATCTCTAAATGGTACTTTTTAATCATAAGGCTGATCACAGCCATTCACAATAAGACATTAAGTGAATCCAAGTTTGTTGCGCTGTGAGACATGGCTAAAGCTAGAACACAAAACCATGTCCGGTTTATCGTCGTTTCTGTTTTATTTAAACAGACCTAGTGTTGCTAACTTGCACTAGCTTTGTTTTGCTAAGCATGTTTTGCTAAGCATGTTTTGCTAAGCATGTTTTGCTAAGCATGTTTTGCTAAGCATGCCGGCTCAACATACAAGTTGAAATCACTGGAAATATGGTAATTTATCAAAACATTTGGTGAGAAATTATTATTTTCTGTTTATATTAACTTTTTCGCCTTCTGCGTTCCCTCTTGTCCAGTCATCTTGATCCCAATAATCAGCTCCTGTACTGGAAGCTTAAAAAGGCTCAACCTGTTTGCAGCCACAGTAGGGTTTACTTAAAACTGTGGAAACACCAGTCGGCTCCACAGAATACCAATGGAAACAACACTTAAGACAGTTGTTACAAAAATTTTCAAGACAAGACCATACCCTTCCTGTCTGTCTTACCACCAAGTACCAAGTATTGTGTGTTTGAATGTATGAATACTGACTAAGTATGAAGTGGTGAATCAAGCATAATATATAGTCAGGCTTCAAGTTTAATCACAATCAAATCGTTTGAATGGAGGTAATTGGCAAATATCATAGGCTGCTATTTTTAAAGAATGACAGTTTTCCCCACAGACAAAATATCCTGTCTTATTCCACATCAAAACTTCTAACCCTGTAGTTTATATTTGTACATGCATGTTCTTGTATTAGTTTGTCAGTTCATCGGTCTATTTTATAATCTTTTTGTCATTTCTCCTGTCAATTAAAATGTGAACTTTGAACAGAATCCGACTCATTCCTACTACATTTTTCCCCCCATATAATTCAGCCCCAACACATAGACCTATTTTCTCTGCCCTCCACCGGAAATGTTGACATACTTAAATCTTACAGTGAGAACACAGCCCATTCATTTACCCTGAGATCGTAGTGTGATGACGTGTGTGTGTATGTGTCACAGTTTGTCCATGTGAGTGTTGGCTGCGATTGTGCTGCATGGCGTCAGCAGCCACCAAAACAGACTGCTCCACTCAGCCTCACACTGTACACACAGATACACGCACACGCAGAGAGGCTAGCCGAGAAATATGTCAGATATATAACGCGGTTTAAACAGTGACATCAGTTAAAAGGTCATACATGTTTTATTCAGGAGTTTGGTTAGTTTGCATTGGCATTTACTGTTATAAGCATTATTCATCTGTGAGCCTTCTTCCGGTTGTTTAGCACACGGCTGACGATCTCAAGAGTAAATAAATTCTATACAGAGCCGGTTTAAAGCCTCTTAGAGAATCAGTGCAGTGTTGACTTGCTGGTCACGTGAACATAGAACGTTTTACACAAATCAACCTTGTGGGGAAGCTGGTCTGATGTGGTCAAAGTGGGAGGCAGACTTAAATAAAAGTGTCTTTTACTGACAGAATTTAGTTAAGAAATGACTGCAGTCAAAATGCAAAATAACCAAAGAAAATAAAATAAACTATTCAATCAACTAAACAGAAAATGAGCAACTTCTCTCAAACACATGCACACAACCATATTGAGGCCACCGACGGACTAAACCTGTCTGCTGTTATACTCTGCTTTTATACTCCCCCAGGTAAGTACCAATCATTCCACAGGCGCCAATTAGGTTTTTAACTTTAGCTGTATGTCAACCTAACTGCCGAATTGTGAGGGCCTAAGTCTCTTTAACAAAAGTGTTTGAAATAAAACGATAAACGCTGAAATACCGAAACTAAAATACACAAAGACATCGAAACAAAAAGTAACTTAAACCAGGTCTTCCCTTTACATGGTCTGGCCCATGACCTTCCAAGATTTTAAAAATGGCTGACGTTGGGCTACTTTGTCTGGACCATGTGGAGACTCAGGTAAATAGTTAATGTGAATATGTTTAACTGAATTGTATAACTGAAATTAATGAGTTTAACCAAATAAAATATATTTAAAGTAACTTGTGTATGTGTGATATTTAACTTAAAAGTGAACTGTAACTAAACGAAACAAACCGGGGATAGTTGTATCTAGCAGTTTAGATGATTATTGAAAAACTACGGGAAATGAAAAGAACAAATATGTGTGTGAATGTTGGGTGGTGGTTGGAGGGGCTGATGGTGGAGATTGGCAGCCTCAATTCCATGAGTCTGCTATGGACACAGTAGTTGCCTATCACCACAGATTTTGGAGTGAATGAATAATGCATCAAATTGTAAAGCGACTTTGAGTATCTGGAAAAGCACTGTATAAGACTAGGGCATTATTATTAGACCAGTCACCAGGGACGGTTGGAGCTCCGGAGGGGGAGGCAGGTGGAATCTTAAACAGGCCCTATATTATGCACAACTAATTTCCTTATCAAAAACATAATGCAAATTGAGTTTCATTTTTGCATGTTTGAGTCCTCCATCTTTAGTCCAGTCAAAATGCTTACCTAAAATTTCTTGGTGTTAACAGGTGATCACATTTTTGTTATACAATTAATAATAATTACAAATAATTCCCAAACTCACATTGTACAACAGGATGCCATAGGAGAAAAACCTGAGCTTATGACAGATGGCGCTCACTGTACGAAGCAACGTAGGTGTATTTTTGGTCCCACGATCTTCTCATATAAGACTTTTAAACTCCCAAAACATCCTAGAAATACATTGGCGACCCACTGGCAATGCTAAGTTTAACAATACAAGAAAATTGACTTTATTTTGTGTCTACGGTGATTTAGAAGACATATCATTAAGCAGTAGTTCTCAAAGTGGGGCTTGGGACCCCGTGGAAGGCTGTGAGGCACTGCACTGGCACCAGCTGCCCCTTCTACCACCATCACTCACTCACTACATTCAGACATAAGCAAGGACACAATGACAGTACCGATAGAAAAGAAAGAAAAAACTGACCACTGAGAGACCATGCCCACAAATTGTAGCTTTGCCTAATGTCATACCTGCAAAACAAATCAGATCTAACTTATCTATGGTCTTTAAAGGTTCGATATTACACAAAATTGACTTTTATAAACTTTAAGCCATGTTAGAATGTTGTTACCTCGTCAAAAACATATCTGGAGTTGTGTTTTTTGTTTCATTCACAATCCTTTTTTTATTATTAGTCTGTCTATATCTCCAAAGCTCAACATGTTCTGTTCCACCTTATGTCATGAAGTGATATTTTTTCAAGGTAACAGCTACCTTTTACCTTTAGTTCAGATATAATCCAAACACAGTAGAGCCTGTATTACCATATGACATCACAAGGTGGAACAGAGCATTTTGAGCTTTGGAGATGTAGATGGACCAATGATGCAGGATTGGTCAAACATGTGTGAATGAAACAAAACACAACTCCAGGTATGTTTTTGTTTCAGAAAATAGTGTGATATAGGGCCTTTGCATCAAATCAGCTGTAATTATCTAGATTTTATGGGGGCCCTTTGCAAATTCTTCTTGAGGGTGTCACGACCCAGCTTGTCTAGGGTCGAGGAAGTAACAAAAACTAAATGGAAAGATGATGAAATAAGTAGTAATTTAATGTACAAGGTTGTAAAAGGGCAAAGTAACAAAAATGGACCAAAATATTTAAGTAAATGTATAAAACAAAAGAATCTAAACTAAGAAACCAAAAATAAGTCTAACAAATAACCAGTTTTGTGCCTCAGAAAACTGGTCATGTAGAACTATTAAAACAAGTGACAAAACTAAGGGACATATAACATGAAACCAAAACCACAAGTGTCCCAAAACAAACACATAGCCTACAAACAGTAAACGAGTGGCTCAAAACACACAAAGTTAGACACGTGGACAAACAAGTGACGAACTCAATGAGACACATGCAAAATGGCATAGTGGCCACAAAGTCCAGCAGCTCTGAACAGGTGTGCTGCATCTTCTTAAGTAGAAGGAGTCAGCTGCAGGTGACCCACAGGATTGGCCAGGCGGGGAAACAGTCCTCCAATCACCAGCAAGGCCTCACATAGCCAGGATTTCAGGGTGGAAAGGGGACAGATTCAGTCATACACACTAAACATAACAGGCAAATAGGGCCGTAAAAAGGGGCCCTTACTTTACCAATACTGACAGGTGGCTTATATCCATGCCGGGGTTAATCCACAGTCTCCAACAAGGAGGACAAAGGTTCTCAATGGAGGACTCTTCTTGTGTTATTTAATATATCATTTCAATTTTCAACCAAATAAACCAAAAAATCATATCACACTCTGCATCGCCATACATGCCATAGTTTCACCAGTATGCTTGCTTATATAAAACTGTTCAAACCTTAAGAACAGATGGCATAGCTTTTGGTATGACACTCGCATGATTCACTGCTCCTGTTTCCTCCTCCATACTTAGCCATTACCGCTACGCTAGCTACCTGTACAATGAGCTAACCACGCTAATTGTACCAAGATTACTCACCAACCCTGATGGGGCCAAAGACATAATAATAGTGCCATTACTTCCTGCTTGCATCTTTCCTCAGTTAGCCCAGTGCTATTTTAGTGAGTGCCCCATCACGCACAGCAGGTGGGAGCGTGCACGTAGCAGCTGCTGTGCACGTGAACCCGAGCGCACGCAGAGACACATGAGATGCTTGTGCTGTGGCCTGGTTGTGATACTATGGACTTGGAGATCTGAGAAGTTGGCTTGGCCTTTGTGTGTCTGCAGGGTTAGAAGGTAGACACTTGGTTATTTTATGCACTATTCAGTCAGGTATAGCACCTTATAGTATCAGTATTACATTTTAACTTGGAATTTAACTGTGCACATGCAAGTCAGACAGTTAGATAGAAATTAGGGTTGTCAAACGTATAGAAAATCGAATACTAATTTAAACTAAAACTAGTATTGGAAGTAGATACTCATTTAAGCAATACTGATACTGAAAAAAAACGCATAACTGGATAAAACTGGACCTTTCCTGAACTGTGTAATCTGTGCGATGTCCAAGAGATGTCATCACGCAATCACTCACACGTCAGTAATGTGACGTTTGAGAACGGGTCGGCTCTTTTGAACGGTTCCTTAACGTGAATGTTTTAAACCGGATCTCATTTTTTAAAGAAGCAACTCTTTTTCTTTATAATTTTCATGCATTTTTATACTGAGTAACGCTGAACCAATACAAGAATCAGCACAGAACAGATTTGGCATCATAATAACAGTTAGATGTATAATTCCAAAGGGTAAACACTCTCCCACGCTCTGTTTGAACCATTTTAAACACACTGAAGCCTCGGTCCTTTCTCTCCGTGATTAGTTTGTTGTTAAAATGAGCTCTCACATTGGCGTCTGTCATACAAATAAAAAATAAAACAGCCAGTCCTTTGAGCAACTCTTTGAAAGAAATGGATCCAAAAGATTCGGATCCCATAAAGAAGCTGGAAGTCCCATTACTATCAGATACATTGTGTTCACATTTTTTATTGCACTTTTTAACGCAGCGTAACCACTCCTGTATTGGTTTTTGTTTACAAGTTATAAAATAAAAATATACCGCAAGATAATTTTCCAGAAGGACAAAAATCGTCTTTTTAATCTTGCAAGATCTTGTCCATCCCATTTGTGAGCTGATACCTTGCCAAATCATTTCGTTTTTATATAAACACAGATGTCACAGTGCAAAATGAAAACAATGAGGATATATTTAAACTCCAAATAGTTTGATGTCCTTAACATTCGGTGTTTCTTGTTTCTTTACCATTGTTCTTACCAATGCTGCTATGATTTTTTGGGGTTTTTTTTTGCAACCTAAACATCCCTAATAGTCACTTATAGTAACACTGTGCGGCTAATTTATTGTCAGTCACAGTTTGATGCGTTTATTGGTATGAATACAATGAAATTATATATATTTATTAAACAGAGCATTTAATGTATGTTCTAATGGAAAACAAGGTTGGAAGTTTTCTTCTTCCCACTCCTTTTCAACCTTAAATAAGATGTGTACATGTGCGTGTGAGAAATGTATATTGCGTTTACTGGATATGTGTATACCTACATGCTCATTAATCTCTTTGAAAAAAATAAATGAAAATGAATGAATGAAGGACACCAATACAATTTGTAATATGTATTTGTAATATCAGTATTTTCAGTCTTGTGTTTTAACACCCCGATCCTCTGTTGTCTTTTATTTGTTTTTATTATAGACTGTATAAAGAAGTGGACTACGTGAGTGTGACATCACCCCTAGCATTCAGTTCCAGTCAAATAAAGCTCATCGATGCTAGCAGTTATAAGGGCAAATTTACAGCCAAGTTCTTTTTCTTTCACTTTGTGCAGCACTTTGCATACAGCTTTTGTTTGTAAAATGAGCTGTGGAAATAAAGTGAACTGGATAATGTCACTAGTCTATAATATTATGGCAGTATAATATCTTTGATCTGTAATATCACCTAATCTTCACTCTCAATCTGTGAACAACACCACGCTCTGTTTATTGTCCATATTGCTATAGCCTGGTGTTAGACTGTAGGATAGTTGTTAATTCCTTTAATCCCACTTTAATAACAGTATAAACATGTGCCATCATCGCACTTACATCAGCTGTCTATCACGCTGCCTCTCCAGTAATGTAATGCATTTTATTCACTGTTTATTCTAATGAGGTTCAAATAAAGCCTTACTGAAGAGAGCGGATCTGACCTATTTCCATATTCTAATAGAAATTGGACAAAGATGAAAAACTCTAAGGGATAAAACGCAACCAAAACAAGTTCAAGTACGCAAAGGAAAGTGTATTTAGGCTTGATACTGACTACATAGACTTGGGGGTCAGTATTTATTGTGAGTACTTTTTCTTTGTACTGGTATAGGAATTGTTCTTATTTTTCTGTACCATGATACGATTTGAGCTGTAGAGAGTTGAATAAATAACTTATATGACTCATAGATACTTACAAAAACTACATACTGAAGTGTTTAATTCAGCTGTTTATTTAAAGTAGCAATAAGATACATTTAGAATAGCTTTGGAGGGACAATGCAACCTTCAAGTTACTGTGTCGGTGCCATAAATTTGTTTCCATATTATCATTTTCTATAGCCATATTTCCTACTACCCATTTTAGTATATTTAGATGGCAGTTGAGGAGCTGATGTAAGAATGGCAACATGACAATGTATCAACAACCGATGCCAGCTACATGTTTGGGTAATCAATATTCTGGCTTTTTGTTGCTATGCCACGTTAAGTCTGGCCCAACCGTACCTCCCCGACCTCCTCTATCAGCACTGTTCCTCAGATCAGCCGACACCAACCTCAGCAACAGGACAAAGCACCGAGCCTTGGGGGATTGAGCCTTCGCTGCAGCCGCCCCCGCCCCCCGCCCCCTCGAGATCTCACTCCCACAATCCATCAGGAACTTGGACTCACTGCAGCACTTCAAAGCAGCACTAAAAACTCACCTGTTCAACTTACATGGCCCCTATGATTTCCACCATTGTTTTCTACTGTTTATAAAGCAGTGTCAAAAGTGTCCAAAAAGTGCTATAAAAGTTCAATGTATTATTATTATTTATGTCCATGGGCGTGTCTGGTTGGGGGTGCAGTGGTATATTTGGGACCAATAATAAGTTCCATTCAATCTTACACTATATTACCAAGACAAAACCAATTTTGTGAAATGGCCATTAATGAGACAAATGGAAGCAAGCAAGTTCACCAGAACTCTGAAAATTATGTTATCAAATTTTCTATTCCAATTTTGTATTAAGGGTTGCATAAGCTACAGAGCCTCAGCCCAGTGAAAAAGACATTGCTCCACACAGGTTTCCCCAGCAGCTTTGAAGGATGGATCAAATGTAGAGGACAATAAAGTGTACTTGGCTCCATAGACTGTATGTAATATATAGATGGACATAGCTAGCCCGTGAGCTGCTGTGTTCTAAATAGGAAGTGAGCATGGGTGAGAATAGGCTTTGATTCACTTTCTATTGAAAATCCCCTCTCTCTGTAACTGCTGCTGTCAGACTCATCATTCTAGTCTTAAAATAGTAACCCACTCTACATGATCCTGATGTTTTTCCTTGACTTTTTATAAATAAATTAACATATGAACATTATTAGCTCCAACCAGCATTAGCAACACTGCTGACAGCTTTCTGGTCTTGTTGTTAAAGGAAGGGGCAAGGACTCTCAACAACCTTGCTCTTGATTCCTGACTGAATTCCAAATATGACTATAACAAATAGTTTCAATCAGCTTCATTTGGCTGAAGCCGAACTCTATGGGTGACGTTACACTCCCGAATTACACTTATATACAGTGTCATTTTTTTTCTTTTTCTAAAAAAAGGGGGGAAAAAAAGTCTGGCTAATTGACCCTAATAGTATAGTATATAGTATATATAGTATAGTTGTAAGTGGGCATTTTTGTACCATTGTGACATCAGAGGAAGGTGCTCAATGCTTTGTTTTTTGTTTTTTTAATCCCACTTATACAAACACATGGAGTATTTTGAATGTTCTCCACCAAGGCAAACTTGCACTCTGCACGTGCAGTGACGGAAATGTAATTGTCTGAAGTATAGAGTGTCTTGTCTGTGGACACAAAACCAGTGTGTCTATCTATAGCATTGAGCACCCTTTCAGAAATAACCGCCCTCTCCCTATCGCATGTAAACACTTGGGCTAAAATAGATCTGCTTCACACTCATAGACACGCTTGACATGGTTTCCAACTCACGAAAAGGTAACAAATAGGATGTGAAATAAATTTAAAAATATGTTATGGAAAATTTACTTCAATGAACATTTAACCTTGTTATAACGTGTTTTCTCATGATTGTCTTACTCAAAGTTGTATGCTGGTTCAGGCATGTTTAATAAGTAAGTATCATCTGGCTCTACAGGTCAGTGTGGCTTCATTGGGTGATCAGGTTGTGAGGGCTGTGATGCATCCATTCATTGATGTCATATTTAAATCTACATTATCAGGCTAGTACTTTTATTTGTGATCTACTTTACACCATAGAGTAAATAAAGAAGTGGACTAAGTGAGTGTGACGTCACCCATAGCGTTCAGCTCCAGTCAAATGAAGCTCATCGAGGCGAGCAGTTATGGGGTGAATAGAGGCTCTTAGCAACGCTGTCAATCAAACCTGTTGCTAATGCTAGCGGGAGCCTGATTTGTCTGTTATCAATGTTCATAGCTTAATTTATGGAAATAGCAAAATAAAAACATCAGGATCATGTAAAGCAGGTAAATTCAAACATTTTAAGAGAGTCAGAGCCAATGGAGCCTATTTGGAACGTGCCAGCTAGCAGGTTAGCTATGTCCATTTATATTTACAGTCTATCCTTTAAACTCATTATATTTAACCCAAAAGATAAGACCAGTTGTCAGTATTTTTTATTTATTTATTTATTTTTTTGTTATAGATATACCTAGAATTTAGTTGGTCAATATTTATACGGCGCTAATTTGACTCTTGCAGCACTTTACATCAAAGAACCATGCACTCCCACATTCATGCATTAGTTTAAGCAGACAGTGGAAGAAAGATCTGTTAAATGTCTTGCTCATGGACACAATCATAGTATGTACTGGTGAGAGTGGAGATTGAACTGGCAACTCTTGGATATATGTACAAATGATCTACCAACTGAGAGTAGACAAATCCTATGTAGGCCTGTCACAATAAGAAATTTTGATGTAAATATAGTAAATGTAGGCCATAAGCGATAATATTGCAACTAATACAATAACCACAAAAACTATTCCACAATAGTGTTAAAAAATCATGAGCTGCAATAAATAAACTGCAGAATTAATCTCTTTAGTACTTAGCTTGCATCTGTAATGAGTCATATAAGTTATTAGTTCAACCTTTTATGGCTTAAATATTATCATATAGCAAAAGATAACCAAAAATTCCCAGTTGTGCAAAGAAAAAGTACACATGGTAAATACTGACCCCTAAAAAATATTGTTCCAGTTTTCATATACTGAACGATGAGTCAGTATCATGACAGGCCTAATCCCAAGGTACAATATTTGCTAAAATCTATCATCAACATTAACAAAGACACATTTTGTTTCACATTACTTCAAACTCTTAAATAAGACATATCAGGCTTTTTAGCATTGAACTATAACACAAGTAGATCATTGTCTTCACTGTAAACCACAATATTGATCTAAAACTAGATCCATTGACTTCCTGTTCAAAACTGCAGAGCTGAAAGCCCTCAACACATAATTGTGGTGTTTCACTGTAGCAAGCTGCAACGTTTCATTTGTGTGTTTGTTTGTTTTTTAATTGTTGAATAACTATGTGGCATATTTTTTACCCTACATGTATCACTCAGAGTCTGAATTTTTCAAATAGTCTCCACTATGTACAGGGATTTTGATTTAGATAAAGGGTGGGTGAAAACAGCAAATGTCTGAATACTCAAGCCTCAAAAACATGACAATGCAGGATTATTCAAACATGCATGTGTTGGACACAATTTTTAGGATCGAGAAATTCAAGCCAGCGTACTTTACAACATGATTTTGAAGAACGTTTTTATTCAGCTTTTTAAAATGAGCAGCGCCATGACCACAGTTTCCCATCTGGAGCCTCAAGCATTCAAAAGTGCTGTGAAAAAAATAAAATGCGCCGCAATGGTCGCAAACCTGGCAAAAGCTGGCAAGGCTCGGCTAATAAACATTTGGTCAAACAAGACGTTATCTCTAGTGTTTCGATGCCGTCTTCTGTCAAGGATGACTGTGAAAAGGCCAAAAATTATGTTGTCAAATTAAACGTAACAAACGCCAACAAACCTGGAGGAAGCAAAATACATGAAATACACGAATAACTCTAAATATAGCTTTGAGTAAGTTAATCATGAGAGAACCCCGTTAAAACATGGTTCAAAGTTCATAAAGGTTAAATTTGCATGTCACCTTAAAAGACTCGAATGTTATGATCACCTTAAACCCAGGAATTCTTAAAACACAGGTGACAGATTAGAGTACTTATTTCATTAAGACATAGTTAACATAATTATTATATTTATGTTTTTTGTAGATTTAAAATTTTGGTGAAGTTTATAATTTACTTCCTGGTTAGACACGCGCAGCAAATGTGACGTACGTAAAGGTAATTCCATAACTTTTACCTGGCAACTATAATGCAATATATATTTTGTTGAAGGTTTAAACTACCAGAAAAATGTGTTTGTCTCGTGTAAATTGTGACTACATTTTGAAAGGAATTTTCCGTGTTGACATAGGTAGAGGTAGGCTATTCTGTCTTAGAACACAGCACAACATTACATATTCTGTACTTTTTACTTCTCTTAAATGTTTTTTTTTCACAAACTGATGTAAAAGTATGATCAATTTTTACTATTCTACCAAACCAAGTAAGAAAAACATGAAAACCTGTCATATGCACTTATACATACATAACCTTGATGGCTGTCTTCATGTCAAGTCTTTTTTCCATAACACAATTTATTTCCCCATCACTTCTAGTATAATTAGTAACTTTATTGCCGGTGTTTGGTGTGCGTCAGGACAGGAGCTAAAAACACTCGCACCTGTCGCTCGATCCCAATGGGAGAAATTCCATCCCATTGCCCCCTATCTACGCCCCCTCCCTCTCCCTCTAACACTTCTGATCACTGACCTGAACTTAGCCACGGCGTAGGAATGTTGACACTGGACTTTTCAAAACATCATCCCTTCCTTTACGACCGGCGCAACACTATTTAAAGGATCAGGAGTCGCCATCTGGGATTATTGACTAGACAGACCAAAGAGGAGCACGGACAGCCACTGGAGAACCAAAGTACTGTAGGTTTCCGGAAAGATTTAGTTGGGCAAGGTGGACATTCAGAACGGACGGTAACACTGGAAGAGGAGACGCCTGGGAGATCTGGAGGTTACGGATTTGGATACTTTGGGGCAACAAATTCTGAAACCAACTAAACTAACGGTGCTATTACTTCATTTTGACTTTGGCTATTTTGGCAATAGCTTTTGAATACGCTACCAGACGTTTTCATATACTGAATATACTGTTAAAAAAAACATTTTTGGGAACAAGAAATTCAAGCCGATCAAAGTCACGTAACGTATTTTACAACATAATTTTTTAAGAACATTTTTATTTACTTTTTCAAAATGAGCAGTGGCGCGACCGCAGTCTCCCAACAGGAGCCCCAAGCATTCAAACGTGCTGTGAAAAAAATAAAATGTGCTGCTATGGTCGCTAATCTAGCTAAAAGCTGGCAAGGCTGGGCTAATGAACACTCGGTCAAACAAGATGCTATTCCTACCGGTTGGATGCCATCTTCCGTCGAGGAGGACTGTGAAAAGGCTAAGAAACATGTTGTCAAATTAAGCGTAACTCCGCGTGTGATAGAGGTAGACGCCAATGAATCCGGAGAAAGCAAAATACGGACATGTACTGTTATGAAAACTGTGCAGCCAAAACGTAGTGAGTGCAGTAGTAGTGAGGTGGTGAACGCTATCAAAGGCAGAATGGAGACTGGCGTAGAGGAGACCAAACCGTTTCTTGGGAATGAGTCGCCGACCAGAAGACGCCATATGAGGGCACTACAGAGCGGAGGGGGGGTGGTGCAGGACAGGAAGCTGAAGCTGGCGGACAGGAAGTCGTCGAGGAGGAGCAGCGTGGATACGGACAGTGGGCTGGGAGAGGAGGAAAATGAGACGAAAGCTGAAAATGAAGACAGCTTAAAGAAACCAGCCAGGCCCAAGGTCAGTAATATGTATTTGTGTTTTGATTCATTCTTTAAATCTCTTCCTGGATAACTACATGTATTACGCAATAAATTGCATCAATGTTTCTTTGTATCTTTTAAAAAGTTAAACTTTAACCAGACTCATTTTGATCATTTCAGTGGTAAAAATTATATTGCAAAGAGGCATTATGTAACTTCCGGCACCAGCTTGTTTCCATGGAGATGATATATATTGCTGTGCCTGGTATTAAACTAATCTATTTCTATGCAGACAAATAGGTACCATCATCAAGCTAAGTGACAAGTCTGATCTGTGGAGAAGTAACCACTCTCACAGAAAGAATGCATATTTTCTCTAAAAAACAAAACAAAAACAGAAAAAACATGCAATTGCATAAATCAAGCTAAATGAGTTTAATGTCATACTGTAGAACATTCTAGGCAAAGCAATAACATTACCATGGACACAGTTATTGCACCCTTCACCTAAAATGTTACACTGTGCACCTTTAACTTTGTCTCACTCCCACAGTTTCCAGCATACAGAGGATTCTATAGGGCATCTGGTCCAAAAATCTGTCAGAGCATGGGTTTTTATACGAATAGATTTAATAGATTCTAGCCACATAAATCCAGTATCTCCTGTCCGTTTCCGCTATTGTTTTAGGATAAAGGTTGTGTCTTGGCGTCTTTCATAAAATCTCTCAAAAATATACCCTATGTGGATCACTGCACACCACAAAACCGAATGTGCTGAAATAAAAGTATTCATCTTTTACACAGTATAGTTTTGTCTCATATTTGACCTTTGTGGAGAACTACACCAACTTAATCTTTCTCGAGCCTGACGCTGCTGTTTGGGCACTTTTTATAATGCACCGACCTTTACTAAAGCACAGAAAGTCAGTGTGAGAGTGGTGAGTGTACAAGGACACGGATGTCAACAGGCCTTGCTCCTCACTGCGTAGTCCTGTCAAACTCCATCTTCCAGGCAGCAGGTCAATGCAGAACAACTTTACGTAAGACATTCCTTTTACAGTGCTCAGGGCTCTCCTGATACAGGCTACTGCTTGGAAATTATGAGCAATAAGCTACGATTACTTAAGTGTGAAATTTGACTTTTACGATGCAGTACTTATAGTGAACCATAATCATCAGAAAACTATTATCCATGGGTGTCAGAATGAGAAGTTATTAAGACTGTTGCCATAGTGATCAACAATTTTAAACAAAATATTATATCTTTTGAAAGGGAAAAGTCATTAAAATAAATAAAAAAACAGGAATCTGAAACCCATGAATAGATTTGCAGCTATATATATATATATATATATATATATATATATATATATATATATATATATATATATATATATATATATATATATATATATATATATATATATATAAATAAAAGATGTGCTGAAAATGCAAAATATAAACTTATTTCACTGGCAAAAATGCACCTATTAGCGCATCACAATAGTATAAAATATAATAAAGAGCAGATTAAAGGTGCACTGTGTAACTTTTCGTACTACATTAGCATTTTTTAGCAAGTTATTTAAGTTTAATGCCAAACTGCAGAGGCAAACCAAATAACATTCATACAAACAAGCAGAAAAGTCACATAGTGAAATAGTATATTTTGTACTTTGATCTATATTTTGGTTATTTTGTTGCCAAGGATCAATAAATATCATTAAATCCAATTAAAACTATCCAACAGCAGACCATTTCGTCTAGTAGCTATAAGCTAGTCCTCTTCATTTGTCATGCAGAGTCTCGTATGTGATGACTGTTACATAAGACCTCTATGAACTGTCTTAACTGTGTGTACGGTGAAGGGGCGCCACCGTAAACTCAGTGGAACACATGTAAATAAATACACTGAAGGGAGCAGGCCTGGACTTGAGAGACCGTAATCAGAGCAGGGGGAAGGTTAGGGCAACAGAAACCAATATGACAACAAGGAAACCTATTGAGAAAGTATTACCGGTATGCTTTTTTAAAATCTGGAACAACAATTGTATCATTTAAAGAACACATATGATGCATTCTGGCTTTTTTTCTTTTTTAAACATTTAGTTCACATTTTCTGCATAAGAAATTATACTTTCTAAATTTCACCTTTGTTTCCAATGAGGGATTCAGGTGCTGGAGCTTCCTCTCGTGTCAGCAACAGGAATTAGCATTTAGAAAGTAAACAAATGAAGTCCTTATTCCCCGTGAATGCTATGCTAATAGAGCCATGCATTCATTGTGAACACAATTTGACCATAGAATGAGTCCGATGATGGTTTATGGGTTTAAAAACTGCACAGGAGAAGCCCATAAATTTACCTATGGTACAACTAAATTACTCAAAATTGAATCAGGGATTTTTAAATGGTCAGAGAAAACAAGCATAAATGAAACAAAGATAAAACTCCAGGTGTGTTTGTGATGAGGGCACAACGTTATAATATGGCTAAAAGATCAAAAAAGTCAATTTGGCATAATAAGTGTTTTTTTAAAGCCATATGTATGTGTGGAAAACATCCTATTTCAGTATGTCGTTTTCAGTTTCACAGAGAACAGTACAGATACACTGTGTATCTTTTCTAGTGACAAATACACCACTTTTTTTTTTTTTTTGTCCATGGTGATGTTATTGCTTTGCCTTGAATGTTCCACCGAATGGCATCAAACATATCTAACTGTGCCTGCACGAGACAAGTTACATAGTGCGACTTTAAGCTTTGTTATTTAATATCAAAACGAACCCAGCTCAACCCCGCATGAGTGTTGACCTTCAGTATTATCGCTTTAGGAGTTCAAAGGGGCTTCGTGGAAACTCCAAGTGTCAAGTCTTTAGTTTCATTGTCCGAATACCAAGAGGATCTGGCGACAAACTGGCAAACACCAACCCCCAACACTTGGGCTGTATGGATCTATTTCGCAGTAGGCTTATTTAAAGATTTTGTGTGGCTAATCAAAATGAAAAGATGTAGAGGAAAGGGCAAAGGTCCATGTGAGCACTGGAATACTAAAACAGACACTACATGACAAGAGCATGTGCGGCAGAGTTATGGTTTAGAACAAAATTAGCACGGTGAAGATATTTACTTTTAAATGACTTGTAATTTGAATATTTATTTTGATTTCAGTGGTTTAGTATAGTTTAAATGTGTGGCTTGACAAGTAATGCTTTACCACAGAACAGTTATAGCACAGGGTGGAAATAGCAATGAGAACTAGTATAAGGAAGTACATAACTTCTGTATTTTTTTATCAAGAATACAAAAATACTAACCATATTTCCAGTTAATTTAATGATTTCATCCTGATTTATCACAATACCACAATACCATAAATATGTGTCCAATTTCCATGAGTAAATATGATGTAATTACCATACACTGAGAACAGGCCTGTCATCATAATTACTCTCGTACAATAATATTTGAGCTGTAAAGGGTTATTTAAAGTGACCTCTGTGGCAAATTTTCCATTCCTTCTGTTATTTATTTGTTGCAGCTCAGGCCTTTTAATGATACTGTCTATTCAAAAAGGATTATCTTGCATTATTGTTACTGCAGTTAGGCCTGAAACGAAAACAAATTTTGAAGTAGAATATATTGAAGAAAAACGATATAAACGATAATAATGCAACTAATTTATGCCTCTGACACAAAAACTCTTAAGTAGAATTATCATCAAAAATTTATTTATTCAACCGTCTACAGCTCAAATCTTACTGTAGTACAAAAAAAATAATAATAATAAAAAAAAAAAATCACTATATATCTGTGGCAATATATCGTCCTTCAAAATGTGCTATCATGACAAGCCTATCTGAGACAGAAGCTTGGAAAGATGGGTTCAGTAGACCGATTATTAACCCTAACCAGTAGTTTAAATTTCCAGACATGCATTAAATCCAGTTACATTTTTTCTTCCAGATCCAAATCGCTTCTATGGGGGACATCAAGAGCCGGTGGCAGCAGTGGTCCGAGCAGCACGTGGAGGGCCAGAAGCTCAACCCTTTCAGCGAGGAGTTCGACTACGAGTATGCCATGGCCCAGAGGCTGAAGAAGGGAGATTCTGGCTACGGGCGTCCCAAAGAAGGCTCCAAGACAGCCCAAAGAGGCGACCGCGCGCACAAGCACATCCACCACGAGATGGAGGAGATGGTGTGGATTATCAGGGACATGGGCTTCAAGGACAAGCAGGGCAGAACCATCATCTCGTTCGGGAGACTGTTTGACCGCTACGTGAAGATCTCAGACAAGGTGGTGGGCATCCTTCTCCGCTGCAGGAAACACAAGATGCTGGACTTTGAAGGGGAGATGTTGTGGAAAGGACAGGACGATGATGTCATAATTACGCTAACAGATGAAGGGGGAGAGTGATTGGATACTAAGGGGTTAATTGTATTCTATAGACTACTGCCAGATAACTACAGATACAGATAACTTTAACACTAACTTCATTTAACGATGTACTATATAATATTTCTACAAAACGGTCCACAATCTGCTTGTCTCCATGGAGATGTTATTGCTTCCCTAACATTCAGTGCAACAGTATCTCATTAAACTTTACTATCTGCATTGAGACAAGCAGGTGGTGGCATCAGGTAAAGTTACAGGTTCATTCTGTGGAGAAATGAGCTCACTTAGTATAGAATAAATGCCTGATTGTAGATAACTCTAATGATATAATGTGGAATATCCTGGACAAATTACATCTCCATGGAAACAAGCAGGTGATAGACCCTGAACTCACATAATGCATCTTTAATTTGTGTATTAAAATGGGTGTGTGGTTATTTTTGTTGAATTTTGTAAAATAAACCAGGCTATCCAACATGCTATTTTAAAAGCTGTATCACTATATTTTATTTTAGAACATTTTAGGATTAGATAACACTTAAAACTGCAATCAAAATTCTCATTTCAGAGGAAAGCTATCTGGAGCACGCTAATGATGCTAACCATCTTCACCTATGTTAACTATGCTACAAGCCTTTACGATACCAGTCATGCTTTGGAGATTTATACTAGCCCTGGTCAAAGCTACAAGGCCAAAAGCATTTATTCAAACTGACAGCTAACGGCTGATGCTATTTGAGACATTTCTAAACAGGTGAGCATGTTTGGAGTGCCCTCAGCTTGGGTCAAACAAAATGGGGCTCAAGTCAAGTAAAAATAACTACACACTTGACTTTTATATAAGAAATTGAAATAATATTCTTTTTAATTTTAGCTGTAGTCTATAATTTTGCACACACACCATGTGGACTGATATCATGTGACTTTATCATATATTTATTTATTTATTTATTTACATGCATGGCATAAAGACACAGATTGGGCAGTTTATTAATTTATTATTGATCATGATTGCATTATATGCATGTTTAATTTTTCAACTTTGAAAGCATTTATAAATATTTCTTTGTTAATTTTATTGAAATTGTCATACAAGCTTAAAATGTATTATTTTACCTCATTGTGTTGTACTCAGGTTTTGTATGTTTTTATTAATTTTTTTTGTCTGTTTTTTTCTTTCAAAGTGAAAGTGTGTGAATCTTCTTACAGAAGGATTAATAAATGTTGATGAATGCAAAATGCTTTTATAGTCAGTGCTGCTGTAGCATGTTTAACAAAGCTTATTAAACCGGACTAGACAAACAACTGGAATATTTTGCTGCTTTATCAATAAATGTTTGTAATACTTCTCTGTTTTCATTGTTACTTGCTCTATAGATTTCTTTCATATAAGATATTATTGCTAAGCCACACTAAACCATAGGTTCCTGCTCTGTAGAGTCAAGAAGAGAAAAATACAACAGATGGACTCACAGGGGTGACAATGTTTGCTACATAAATAAATTACACCTTTTAATCATAGGACCAACCTCAGCATTTCACAAAAAGACAAAATTCCAAGTGTGTGGCGCTGGGAGACGTGGTTGAAGCTACAGTAAATGAGAAAACTATCTTCAGCTTTTAACACCGCATTTTAACACCAAATATTAGATACATTATGCACTAGAAATATAATCTTAACGAGTGAAACAGCTATTGCTAATGTGCTTTGTTTAAGTGCTTATATCGGCTCTTTGCCTAGCAGGGACTTAGTGTGGCACAAGTTGCTTCCAACAATGGAAACATATTCAGACCATACCAATCCACTCCTTAGTGTGCAAAAAACACCAAGATTGTTTGTACCAAGGACCCATACTTCCATCCTACATTCATGTGGACAGGGATAAACTGAAGAGGGTGTAGAATTTACCCAGAGGAGCTACAAGAAGTGTCTGAAGGGGAGTCTGCCAAAAAAAGTAAAATTCTGGATATTTCTTTCTTGGTTTCTGGTGCATTTTAATGTGTTCCAGTTGACTAAAGTGGGCTTACATTTATCAATTCTTTATGTCATAGAATGCAGAACTGGATAGAGCAGCCAAACAATGTACTTAAGCAAGAGTACACTTACTTCAAAATCATATCACTCAAGAAGTACAAAGTAATGATCCAAGTTAAGAGTTGAAAAAGAGAAACAGTCTGGACATAACATCAGATTTATAATCACCAGATCATTTGGACTGAACATTAAATAAGAGGATTATTCTCAGGCTTTGGATGCTGTGATTTCATGTAAATGCACATATCAGTGAGTAAGGATCCACAGATACTGATACCAGTATCAGGTGCCAGTACTCGTACTGTCAATGAGCTGCCGATACCAAGAGCCGATACCACTGTATCTGTGCTGGCTCTTGTTTGATGTTCACAGCTCATCTCTGACCTGAGCAGTGAGCTCTGAGCAGACACTGAGCAGAGGCCAAAAAGATGCACATTAACTGTTCTGCACATTAAGCACAGCTGTGATCAAATGTGACTGTCACATGAAATATACAAATATTTAGGACTCTAAAGGTTTTTATAGTTCACAGAGGTCACCAGCGCTGAGCTTGTGTTTACAATAGTAGCATGCTAATGTTGCTAAGTGGCCCTGGTGATTATTTGCTTGTGCTGCATTTGAACTCATTATAATTGACAAACACATTTAGTGACTGAACAGAGCGAGTTCAGAGCTTTTAAAAGATGTACAACATGAACATATTGGACAAAGTGTGGCCCTGGTAAAAGTAACACAACAGTCACTGTGAAGTGGTAAATATTAAAGCCAGATGTTTATCTAAATAAATTACCACAAAAGGACAAGCCACAACCACAAGCAGCCAGTGTAATAAACGGACTCACCTGCTGTCCTCTGTCCCTCTGAGGCATGTCCTGTCTGTCCTCTGTCCCTCTGAGGCATGTCCTGTCTGTCCTCTGTCCCTCTGAGGTGTGTCCTGTCTGTCCTCTGTCCATAAATATACAAAAACATGATACAAAATTGTACACAACAACTTGACAAACCTAATGCGATCTGCAGTGGTTAGTGATGCACGTTGATTGTGTTGTGATAGCGCTCTGAAGGGAGAGTGACTTAGCACAGAGAGTAAAGAGAGGCATCACAAACTTAAGTGAAAATTAATGTTGTTTTCAGTGAATACAGCATTTTCAAAACAATAAATAACATGGAGATCTAAATGTTATGTTAGCAATACCCCATAGAAGCAAAATACCCCCTTTTTAAAGATCAAGAAAAAATAGAAAGACTTTTATGACTTAAGATAATTGACATAAGTTAATAGGCTGATGAAACCGTTAGTGTGGTTATTTTTAGACAGCACATTTGGCGTGGGCTTCACCTGCTGTGCCTGCTGTGCTGTGGTCCTCACTGCTTTCCCTGTGTGCTCATCTTCGAATGTCACTGCTGCTGTGAGGGGCCCATGGTAAAAGTGTTTGGACTCGAGGGGTGTGAGGGAGGGTGGAAAGGGGGCATGTGAGGAGGTATGTCCCACTAGAAACTGTGGGGATTCAGGAACAGGCTCAGACTCTGCAGTTACCTGGACTGTTGATACTTCTTGTGGACAGAAGTTGGGGTTCACAGTTCAATTCCACTTAAAGCAGACTTATTGTGCTTGTATCTGCTGTATAGTTGTAATCTATGTCACGCATGGATCATTATGTTGTAATTTGCACATTTTAAATCACAAAATTAATCTAAAATGACATAATGAAAGAAATCCGCTGACTTCCACGTTAGAAAACTGCGATACCCAATGGAAGCTGACATCACCATAAACACCATCACAACAAAGACCTGCAAAGACGTTGGCACCTCCTATAAATAGCTGCACATCATTTGAACCAAAATTACTACATGACGCTGCCAAATCCTACGCATATTACTGATTAAGAAAATAAAATTGGAAACTGTAGCAAGTAGAGCCAAATGACTCATAGTTAGAAATTTTTGTTTAGTATTTCCTACATAATTGTCCATGTGGTAAAATTTGTTCTTTAACCAGGGTTGTACTCAAGTTACAATGTTTGAGTCTGAGTTATGCTGAAAGTTTGAGTCCAAGTCAAGTCCTCAGATCCCAAAATTCAAGTCTAAGTTCTCGAGTCACAAGTCCAGCCCATTTAATACCAGTGACACATATCCATACACTATTTACATTATATACAGTCCACGTTTGCTGCATTCATACAAGGCTGCTGTAGACATCCAAGGCTAAACCCATACGCACACTGGAGCTCTGCCTCTTATCTGTTCACTTACTGTGTCTGTGGCATCTCTCCAGGCTGCTGGCGCTCAGGATCCAATTCAATTAAGCTCCGTTACTCCTAAGACTTAGAAAGTGCTTAAACCAATGCAGGCTGTTACACTGACCTCTGCGGGCATGGGTGCAGGTCTGAGGGAGGACTCCACACAAACACCGCAGCAGTCTGGAGTCATTAGATGTGTGCTGTCATGTGACCCTTTGAACCCATGTGAAACTGCAGTATACTTCATTCGGTTTAACAGGCAATCTGCGAGTAAACCGCTCACAGTATGTGCCGAACGCGCCCCATAGGAATTAGACGGGAGACCATCAAGGACATTCTCAAACTAGTCTCAACATTTTAAAGTTTGTTTGGAGTCCGCGCATTTCTTGCCAAATCTGCAAATGAAAGTGGCTACTAAGATACATCTCTGCCAGCCAACACTTTCATCCCTTCTGACATAAGGACACTTAATGGAGCTCTACGGTATGTGGCTTTTTATTGCACCGCTGTTGTCTTTAAAGAAGACGTATTGTGCTTGTGTCTGCTATATAGTATAATCAATGACACTCGTGGATCATTATGTTATAATTTGGACATTTTAAATTGCAGTATTGATCTGAAATGACAAATCCGCTGACTTCTACACCAGAAAACTACAGTGTCCAATGGGAGCTGACGTCAATGCATGGTGTTTGCCCCGCCGATGGACAGCTGCACTAGATTTTAAGAGTTTGTATGTTGTAATTTGTAAGGAAATCCTATGCGTGTCACTGATTAAGAAAATAAAATTGGTGAATGAAGTTAGAACAGAGCAGTTGGCATGTACTGGTGGCGGTGAAAGATGGTTGATCAGAGCAATGACGTCTTCAAAACAGCAGTATAAAGATTACGCAAACATTCATGAATCAATCTGTGAAGGTACATGAGAAGAGGAAACAAGTATAACATGCTTAAAAGTCGATTTCGCACAAAAGGTCAATAGGCTTCAATATTTTGTTTGTTTTTTGGTTGACACAGTTGGTGCAAGTTTTCTTTTCACTGCTGTACTGAAAGCAAATTCCACCAAACTGTTTGTGCGGCGATTAATAAAGATTCTGACAATTCAACAAACACATCAAAAACTTGCAAAATTGGAACAACCAAATCAATATTAATTAATTGTTTTTGGAGACATTCATTCCTGTAACTACTTCCCCACAGCATCTCCTTCTCTTTTAGTCTCCTCTCTGCTCTCGTCTTCCCTATAACCTCACGTCGCTCTGGCTTCAGTCCTGGAGCGTTCGCGTTGGTGTTGGGAGTAACGGAGCTTAATTGAATTGGATCCTGGGCAGTAGCAGCCTTTTGGAGAGATGCCACAGACACAGTGAGCGGATGAGAGGCAGAGCTAGAGTGTATGGGTTTAGCTCTGGATGTCTTCAGCAGCTGACCCTCAAATCCAATGAAAATACGCCAACGGATCGCTTCTGTTTTCCTTGTTCCTGCACTAGCGGCTGGGAATTTGCATTTTAAAGATGACATATGACGATGGGTTCAGGATTTTTTAATATATTGCAGTTGGGAGGGCATTTGCTTTGGTCTATTTCAGATAATAAACTTTGAATGATGTTCATATATGGAAGTCTGTGTAATCTCTCGTCGTCCAAGGTTCAGTTTCAAAAGACAATTTAAGGCAAGGCACTGCAGGTGAATAGAAATACATATTGCATTTCCAGTTATGGATTAGATAGAAACTTCTATATATATATATATATTTTTTTTTTCATTTTTATTTTTATTTTATTTTTTTTTTGTGAAAGAAGTTTGGTGTGTCAGTGCTACTTTAAGGGGTGATGTCTATGGATGCAAGTTGATTGAATTTATAAAACAACTTTTGGATAATTTGTTATTAATAATTGTAAACATTATTAAATATTTATACAAAATTAAATTATCATTATTTTTTTATTATTTCAATTTTTTATATTATTTCTATTATAATATAAAAATGTATATATCATTATATACAGTTATTTAATACATTTAAACATTTTGATAGTTGTTTCCATATGAAAGCTTGTATGTTAAGAGACCAAACTGACCAACAAACAAACAAAACAAAAAAAAAGAAAATATTTAGATTTGCGTGTATTGTCTTAATTTAGTGAACTCGATAAAGGTTTTTGGAGTTGATACATTTCGGCATCTTCAGTTCTGACAGGTTCTGTTTGGAGAAAGAACCTAATTACACTGAAACTAACACCCTAAAGTAATGAGCATCTGTTATTGAACTTCCCTAAGGTGTGAACTGTCACCTACGTTCTCTTTTGCATGATGATGATGATGATATGATTTTCAAAGCGTACAGCCAGGCCTAATGCTGCGGTAGCTATAGTAGCATCTGCAAAAAACAACAAAAGCTTCTCGACCACAGGATATGACTCTCTTATCGGCTCAACTGAGACTCAGAATAGAAGAAGTGGGGCATTTTCAGTTTTCGGGGTGTGTCTGTACCTACTTTCTTTCTACTAGGAAGGAAGTGGGTGTAGGGACAGGGACAAGCAAGTACTTAGTGTGAAAAGTTTGAGAACCACTGCACGAGAGAGTAGTAATCCACCATCTTCTTACTCTAACCCCATGCCTGGAGAGAAGGACTTGTTTAAGACAGGGCATCTGGTATACAATAAAACTATTATGTAAAACTTCTGCAGACACCCCAGAAGAGACAGTTTAAAAGTTTTCTAACACACACACACACACACACACACACACACAGTTTTTCGATTGGATTCTGAACTATCCAACCAGAAAATGCATGCACTTGTGTAATATGTGAATGGAGTGTGGTCTACTCTGAAGGAGCTGAGCAGATGGACCGCCCTGGGACCCAGTCTGTGAGGAAACCAGAGAGACTGTATCTACCCACTCACATCCGATAGACAGCAGACAAAAGAGCACTGTCAAGACTTATGCAGACAAAGATTAAACGCTCTTTGAATCGTAATGCGCAAAGATTTGGAGTCATTTTTTTTGGTTTGTTAAATATTTTATGATCTAACTAGGTCAAAAACTCAGGAGGGAATATATAGGTAAAGGTAACTAGTTCACTTGCTACAGTTTTTAGGTTAACTTCATAGTGAGTGTGATGTCACCTATAACAATTAAACCCAAAAATAAATTGGCAAACTAATTTTCCATGAACAAAAATAATAAACTAATCTTAGAGTAAAGAGAAATAGCTCCTACAATACTTTAAAACCTCCTGACTATGATCAAGATCTGGAGATGGGCCCTTGAACGCCACATTACTGTCTCCCACTGCTCCAGACAGGTTGTCCCAGCAGAACTGTACAACGGGTCAAACTCCAAGGACAAATTTCCCTACGGGGACAATAAAGTGCACTTTAAAGTTATGTTGGTAGTGGAATATTTTTTCTTGTGGTACTTGACATAGTCCATTTGTCGCGTCCTGACTTTACCTCGGGCTCCTCCTGTGGAATAGGAGCCCCTTGGGGAGAAGTGCAGAAATCATCTGTGAAAACTCATTTCATTCTCCTAGCTCCCCTCGCCGCTGCCTGTTCAGTCATGGTGGATGACTGGTGAAGGCTGTATTATATGTTTATATACAGGTTTCTGGTTTATATGATGGCTCTCCAAAATCTTTAACTAAAATCAAAAATGTGTTGATGATAAAACTTGTCCATTTTTCTCTTTTTTTAAACATCAAATGTGCCCCGAAAGCTACATTTGAACAATTGAGGAAAACACTGAAATGGTTGTTGTTTATTCTCTTTAAAGGCGCTGTACCTGATTTTTACTTTCTTAAAATTAATTTAAACGGTTTGCAGAGGTCCAAAGCTGTTCATCCCTTACCTTAAGCATTCCGAGCATCCTTATAATTAACCGCAATGAGCTCATAACGCATAACAACAACTAGCATGCTAATCACGCACTGCCAGTGTATAGAACAATAGGTTATTTTAACCTCAAGAGTATATCTGTAATGGGGCAAGACAAATGATCAAATATATGGGAAAAAATGGGTAAAGGGCCTTTAATGATACATTTGATATGTGTGAATGTTTGACCTTGACTATGTCAAATGTTGTTTCCCATTAATGCAAAAACCTTTTGGTTATATGGTTGTATCAACAAAGCACCATGAATGTAGCATTAAAGAATACTTTTGAATCAAATTTAAGGGGCTTTGTGTCACTACCTCCTTGTCTCCATGGAGATGTAATTGCTTTGCTTGTAATGCTCCACTGTGCGATTTTGAACAGATCTATTTGGCATTTATTCAATTACAGGTGTTTTTATTGCTTATTGGTATACACTTTTCACCTCTCCACAGATCTGGCCTGTAACTTGGCCTTGTGGCATTACTTCTCGCCATTGAAATAGACAGATTTGATGTTGTGAAACATTCCAGGCAAAGCATATATCTTTAAGTAAATTATGTAAAATAAAAATTGTTTGGGATCTAGATCAGATCTTTGAGGGAACCCATAAGTTACAATTTTGTGAAATTAACCCCCCCCCCCCCCCCCCCCCCCCCCCCCCCCCCACACACACACACACATTTAGTGCCACTGTGCGTCACTCAGTCTAAAAAAAGACAGACTCCAGATGTGGTTTCTCATTTATCTATTCATTTTAGAACAACAATACAATGAGCATACATCCATAAGGTAATGTTTTTGTCTACATTTATAAAATAACTTCTCAAAAAGAAACAGCTCATCATTTTTGAACATCTACTCAGCAGAAAACAATTTTTGCTCAGTTTTAATCCAGCCCACAGCAAGAAGCGGGCAGTTTGTGTACCCAAATATACAGACAAAGGTAGAATTAGGTTGAAATGGCGACACTGGAAAAACGTTTTTGCGTCATTTGATTACTTTGAGAGACGTTTCGTAGTCCTTAGCCCTGACAAAAGGAGTTTAAGGCCTCTACTTACATTACAATTATACAGTTAGAGTTGACAAAGAACGGCAGACGA
Source organism: Periophthalmus magnuspinnatus (assembly GCF_009829125.3). Classification (NCBI taxonomy): domain Eukaryota; kingdom Metazoa; phylum Chordata; class Actinopteri; order Gobiiformes; family Gobiidae; genus Periophthalmus; species Periophthalmus magnuspinnatus. The sequence goes on from NC_047130.1 coordinate 10,160,949, forward strand.
CAGAAGGGCATTGCAAAAACACAGACGTTTGGTGCTGATAATGTTGACATCTACAATAGCTCTTTCAAAGACTTTCATACAATAGACTTTAGAGAAAATGGACAAAGCTTTGGCAATGATAAAATGCTGAGTAACATCACAACAGTACTGCATAACTTTTCTGATACTTGACTCCAGGAAGATATGATTGCTTTGTCTGAAATGTTGCACAGTATGGCATTAAACATATCTAGCTTGCATTTTTTTTTTTTAACAATGGGGGGTTTACTGCTGAAAAAGTAGCATGCATTATGACATCTCCACAGATCTGACCTGTAACTGGGCCTGGTAGCTTGTCTCCATGGAGGCATAGACAGGATTAATGCCATGACTCTGAGACATTCCACATCTCCATGGAAACAACCAGGTAACATATTCTCCACCAGAACACTCACCTTAAAAATGTAGCTTTTTTATTTATAGATTTTGCATTTGGATAGTTCTGGCTGCATCTGAAGCACGTAATGTGTATGTGACAGGACAGAATCGATCGAGCTTTTTTGAAAATTAGGCCACATTTTCAGAAACCATTAGCTTTGACCATTAGCGCTACAGTCTTTCGTAACACACACTTAATTTTTTTTCTTTTGTCTAAAAATACACCATCATTGACATTTGACATCACCCAATCCATATATATAATGCTCTTGGGTCTCTTTTATAAAACCTGAAGTGGAATGCACACTCATCATCAGAGTTTTTGTACATCAATTTAGCTTAACGTCGAAAGTTTTGTGTAGCATTTTTGCACCTACATGCTTTATAAATCAGACCCCTGCTCTTTACAAGCTCCAAAACATTATACACTGTCACAATCACATTGAAAGCGAGTGCGATTTTATTACATGGGTGTCAATTTCAAGGCAGTTTGAGCGTTTTGACTTCAACAACGTCATCTGTGTAAACCATTCACTTTCATTGGTCCTTAATTTAAAAATCAGCCCTCAAAATGTTTGGCACAAAAAACAGACAGTTCACATTCTTCGAGTCACAGAAAGGAAAGACTACAATAATTTGAATATAGATATATAGCTGTATTTTTATAATTTCCATAAATAAAGAGACATAATTCAACATTTAGCTTTAGTTACATTACACTCTCCCTGAAATAAACCACATTAAGATGTTAATGGGATTTCACTGGGGATATGACAATAGTACATTGGGAAAATTCACAAATTTAGACATTCATTTTCAGATCTTAGTTTTCAAACATATCATTTGCCTCATGTCCATTATAACTTGTTATCTTATATATTTTTCATATTAATGATGTACTTTAGTGTGTAATTGTAGTTGTATAGCAAATTACACTTTTTGGTTTACAATTTGATGAATTATTCATTTGATTAGTAACTGACTACTGTGCCCACAACTGGATGAGCAATATATATCGGTACCGGTATCGGCATCAGCTGACATCGATACAGAAACGGTATTGAACAAAGTTGATACTTGATACCATACTTAACCATACTTAACACCGATTTTTTTTAGCATCGTCCCATTCTGTGTGCCCATGCGTCATTCCCTTATTGTCCTCAGTGCATCAGGTTTGACTTTTTGAACAGACTCATGAGGAACAATAGAAAGAGCATCATATGTCTGTATGTTCACACAAACATGTAACACCTTATTTTAGATTCCAGATTAATGCATTTTGTTATTATTTTTACTGAAATAAAATGTTAATTTGTGAACTTTACTTCAATCTGAGCTCGATTTGTGGGCCTTGCTATGGATTTTAAAAGCTTATTATAGGTATCAGCAAATATCGGTTATCGGCTACAGCAGCAAGCCAAATAACGGACAACATTTTTTTTAAAACATTTAAAAATCCATATTGGCCCACTTTATCCACAACTGCCCCGGGACAGACTGACAAATGTGTCTGCCAAACTGCCCCCACAGCCCTTTCATCATGTGAGTATAACCTATTACACAGGATGTGGGTGTTTTGCACACAGACAGGTAGAGCTGGGGTCACGTGACATGAAGTGTCTTGTCTAAATGTGTCATTTTCTCATAGCTGTGTCTCCAGTGTTGATGACAATGGCTTCATTATTGCTTTACAGAATGTAGCAAACCAGTTTGGACTTAAAATATCCCTGCACCTCTGCTACGGAAAACCCAAGACACATTTAAATCTCTACAAATTTCAGTTACATATTAATACAATAGAGAAATGTTTAGTTGTCTTTTTGATGGCTTGAAAAAACGCTTTGTTTTGTTCTCAATAAAGTTTTTAGCATAAAATATCCCATACCATCATATCAGATTTCATTGCTACATGTTGATATCCGGCATATATTAGCTCATGCTTAATTGCTAAATTAATGATTCAGTCATGCTACTGGCTAATGCTACAATCTTATGGTAACTAGCATTGATATCGGCTCTCTCCTTTAAGTTTCAATAATAAACTATACAGTAACTTTGGCTCACTCCAAAAAGACAGAAACAGCAATATTTACATTTCAAAAGACAATAAATGATTTTCTGGGGTTTTGAAGGAGGCTGGAAAGTTGTAGTTTGAATGGACCTTTCTTTGCAATTCCCTATTTTAAATCTTAAATCTTAACTAAAAGCATTTAGGAATACTGTAAAAAATATAGTACCATCATCAGCATTTAGTGTAAGAATACTGCATTATGATATACATGTAACGTAAGGAATGCACAAAAGGTTAATGGACAAATGTCACGATCAGACAATTACCCATGAGTACCAGATCCAGCCTTATTCAAAACACGCAGAATACCACTTCACAAATCAGAAAGTGCCAAAAACATAGATTTCACATGATAAAAATGTAATGGTCCATACAATGAGCACAATATTCCCCTTTATCCTGCCACTTCTTACCAACAAATTATTTTCATGAAAATCGTTACTACAGAAATGCTAGCTTCCTGCATGTCAACTTCTTACCGCCTCTCCCTTTGTGTCGTAGTGTGGCTAATCACTGGTTTTCTTGAAAATCAAAGCCTGCAATTTTGAAAAAGGAAAAAAACAAAACCCGCTTCCTCACGTGTTTTGTTCCTAGCACGTTTAGCTAACAATGGCGTAAAAGAAGACACTGACGGTAGGAGATTGGCACAAAGTAAAGTGTCATTATTTCCACAATAGGGAATGTTATGCGAATGTTCTATTCTTGTAACATTGGGTGAGGTCTGAAACAGGATATGTTCCAGGTTTTCGCTCTCAGTGTGCATTTAAGCTAGGTTAAGCTAATTTTCTATTTCCATTTTCTGACATTTGTTTTGAATGCATGTTTTATAAGTAATTTGTTGTATTTTTATAGCCTTAAAGACAAACTATATTGGGAGTTCTTTTTTTTGTATTTACACCTGATTGTCTTAAAGGGCCTGTCCCAGTTTTTTTCCATGTATTTGAGCAAAATGTGTCTTGCCCTAGTACAGATAAATTGTATAAACAGCTCTTAAGGTAAAACATGTCCATGGTGTACTGCCTGTATCTAATTAGAAAATGTTTTATTGACCGATAATCAGAAAGCACACTACTAGTATGTTAGTTGTTGTTAGCTTTACCGTGGTAGTGAAAAGTGCTTATAAACTCATCGCTGTGAATAATTAGGATGCTCGGAATGCATAAGGTAAGTGAGGAATAACTTTGGACCACTGTAAACCGTTTAAATGATCTAGTAATTTTTCATGTTTTTTTTTTTTTTTTTTTTAACAGTGCCTTTAGTTAGATTCTAAAACAAGTCAAGGATTTTCAGAAAAGTTCAGTACATGATCGATTGTAACTATCCTCATAATTTGCTGAAGACATTTAAAATCTCCAATTATAAAAACAGTGCCATGATTTTGCACTTTTAAAAACCAATCACTGTATTTTGATGGATTCCATGTCATGCTAATCACATGCAAAACTCTCTTGCATTTTAAATCTTCAATTATTCTCCATAGAATTATTATTATTCATGCATACCCCTCAGTATTTATAATTTGCTTAATACCAACATCTATCCAGTTGGCCTTTCAGTGCAAAATATTAAGCATCTTAGCTTAACATTGAAAGGACATAGCCTGCTATATTAATCCTTATTTTTATATTTTTAAGGAGCCATGTTCATTTTCCATTTTGTGACGAAATACATTCAATACAAATGCTTTGATCTAAGTCATTTAGACCAACCATTTAGTAAAAACACTGGCTTTTTTGGTCTTCATCAAACTACTAAACTGTTTCTCCAAAAATAAGTTAGCACTTAAGGGGGAGCATTTAAATGTTAAAGAACACAGATGCAAAATTGACTTTTTTGAGCTTTTGACCATGTTTTACTGTTGTCCCTCATCAAAAACAACCTGGAGTTCTATTTCTGCTTTATTCACACATGTTTCATTAAACTATCTGTCATCTTTTTTGAAATTCAAAAATGCTCTGTTTGCATTTTGTCTGGATCGTTGTGTCACACGTAAACATCCAGACATTGTTTGTAAGCTCATAAACCATCAACGGGCTCATTCTACGATCAAATTGTGTTCACATGACTCTATTAGCATAGCATTCACGTGGAATAAGGACCTCATCTGTTTATTTTTGCCATTGTTCAGTCCCATCGCTGACATTTAAATGCCTTATTGGAAATGGAAGCGACGTTTATGAAGCATATTTTCCAAATGTACACATTAGAAAATGTGAACACTTATCCCAAGATGACCAAAAGCATGTTCAAAATCGAGTTAAAGCCACAATAATATGTCTTCTTTAAGGCTATTGATTTGTATTGTTGTTTTTTTTGTTCAGATTTTTTCAATAAACTTATTGGGAATACAACTGAGTATAAATTAGTTATTAATCTCCATATGAAGCCATTTTAACTCAAGCAAAACCTGACAAAACAGGTTAGTTAATACCAGTTCTCCCAATCTACCTTGACTTTTACTGTCATATCATTTCAAAGGAGGGAGAGGCGGCTTGCTTTCATATTTACAACATTAAATATGGCAAAACATTCAAATAATAAATAGCTCTATAATGAAGTTCAAAAAACAGTCTTACAGTAAAAGTGTACAGGTTTCCAATTTGTCCAATGCATACTGTCCATCTTCAGTTAACAGCGCAATATGTTTCTCCACATTGCCTTGGCATAGTTTCCAAAATTTTTCAAAATGTAACTTTAAAGTCTGTAGTCAGTCCCAAAAATCCATTTATTTCTGGTTTAAATGACTGGACATGCTGCCTCTTGCATTCAAAGGCAGCGCTACATACTTCTCTTAGTACAAAGCTAAGATCTTTTGTAAAATGTCGATGTAACATGTTTTTAGGATCTTTCGCAGCAGGGAATGTTGCTTTCCAAAGACATCTGTGAGGAGGACTGGCGTATTAGGGGGGCCATCGTGGGCTCGACCATAGAGGAGGTAGGGAACAGCTTGTACCAGCCAATCACCATCGAGCTCAGGTCCAGCTCCTCCAATAGGATCCGAGCCACACCCATGAAGCACTTCCTGTCCATGCGTCCATAGTTGCCCCACACAATTACCTGAAAATGAAAGAAAAACTTAAAATTTGTAATAATATCTGAATAATATTGGGATGTGCAAGCATAACTATATCATCCAGGTATGTTTAATTGTTGTATTTGTCATCTTGGCCAGGCTTTTTTGGTAATGTCATCTGCAAACTGTACTATGCTATGATTAGATTAGATTAGATTTGAATAGAATCACTGTTCCCTTTACTCAAGAATGTACAGTAGTGGGCCAAGAACACACCCTTGAGGTAAGCCAGCATTAAGGATTATGAGTAATGAATAGGATGACAAAAAGGCGTAAATACAATCACAAATGAAAGTGTGTATGCTAGGGCTGGGTCAAAATATCAGAGAGAATTTGATGGAAATTAGCATCTTAACACATGTAACTGTTACGGATGGTCATTAATATGTACTGTCCCTATCAAATAAATATATACATACAAAAATAACATGATTTTCTTTCGCCATATTGGTCAATCTTTTATTTTTTTCTTTTAAAAAACAAAATTGATATGAAGTGAGTTGATCTTGCTTCACCGTTGAATCCCACATATAAAAACAGCCTGACAATAAGTAGAGTTTTACCAAAGAAAATACCAAAGAACATTTCAGGTAAATTAGCTTTAAGACACAAGCGTCCTCACCTCCACTGTCTCACTCTTTATGTGTTGTACGAAGTCTCTGTATAGACTTACATTGTACTGAAAAAAAACCCCATTCTACTCAGCTTAACCAGGCAAAAATATTTAAATAAAATAAACCATCCATCACTAGGACGGACAAACAAACAACAGCAACAGCGTGCAAAGGGGTAAGTAGCAAAACAGGTATTAGCCTAACATGTATTAGATGCTAAAGATGCTAAACCATAAAGGCAATTTTGGTGCAAAAATAATCACAAGTATCAACAAGTATATGGAGGGAATTAAATCATACAGAACTGTTTTGATACTAAGGATTCATACCTGATACCGATAAAAAAAACAACACTTATTTTCAAACATTTTCAACAAATAAATCTTTAGTAGTACCATGTGGTCTTAAATTAGTTCTGACATAGATCAAGACCTTTCTAAAACTCAAGTAATCAGATTTTTAATAATGTGATTTTGCTTCAATAAGTATTAAAAGAAACCTTTACAAAACCAATTTTTCAGACATTTTACCCATGTATAGTTGTTTCAGAGTTGTATTACTTGTTTGATTCGTGCATATTTGAGTAATTTTTATAGTCCTGTATTCAAGACGTCATTGTTCTGATCAACCCCTTGTTTTCACCACCACAGTGCACGCCCACTGCTCTGTGCTGGCTTTGTACTCATTTTAGCACAAATAGAAACCTAAACCTGCTGCTTGTTAGTGTGATTTGCCGATAGGTGGGGTATACTGTACGGTAAAGGGGCAGACGGAAACCAGCTCCCATTGGGCACCGCGATTTTACAACCCAGAAGTCAGCAAACTTGTATCTTTTATTAAGCTGTTTTAAACCAAATGCAATTTAAAATATCCGAATTATAACATAACGATTTAGTTTGTATCATAGATTATAACTATATAGCAGACAAAAGCACAATAGGTCTTCTTTCATTTCTAATTGGGAACAGATTTTGTATCTATCTTCTCATCCCGTCTCCTCACATGTCCCGTGTCACATGTACCTCCGTCTGCTATGAGAACGAGACACAACAATCGATCTGGCCGAGCTCACCACTTGAATACTAACAACTCTGCCACCATTTCCATCTGGACGCAAATCCATTTCGATCTTCTCCTCCATCTCTCAAGAACACGCGTATGTCAGGGTTCAACTACAGTTTCTATCTCGTGCCTTTGTGAGAGTGAGAGGCCAGACTGGAATATAAAAGAGATTGTTTTTAGGTTGGACTAAAAATATTTCCTGGCTGATCATCTGAAAACTGTTTTTTAAGACAGGTGCAGTATTTTTAGAGACGTTTTGACAGATTTTCTTTTTTGAGACAAGGATAGGAGTGTTGGTTATTTTTGCAGAGAGCATTGAATTTAAAGGGCCTATATTACACTATTTCCGGATCTATGTTATAATGTTGTTTCCTCATCACAACCATACCTGGAGCACACATGTTTAACACACAAACCCTGCATATTTAGGCCGAGTTCTTCACTAAAACACTGGAAAACACTTTGTTCCACTGTGTGATGTCATCTAGTAATACGGGATGTGCTCCACTGTCTTTTTAAACTCCCTGCATCTTCACTAGAAATCATTTGGATGATTTCAGCCCTAGAACTGCCAATCTCCACTGAAAAAGAAGTAAAAGGTAGTTGTTAACTTGAAAACTACCACTTCATGACATCACAAGGTGGAACAGAGCATTTTGAGCTTTGGAGATGTAGTTGTTTTTTTTTTTGTTTTTTTTTTTTTTGAGGTAACATCATTCTAACATGGCTTAAAGATCACAAGAGTGTGATATAGGACTTTTAAAGTCAATGATTTTGACTTAAAGATGCTTGACTCCATGAAGTTGTATCTCTATTGTTTATTTTTTTTATTTTTTTTTGCCTGGAAACTTGCATATTATGGCATTATCTATCTTCATGGAAACAATCAGATGATGCTCCAGACACAGTTCTATCAGATCTGTGGAGGAATGAACCCACTCACAATAAGAATCTAAATTTAGCTAGGATTGTTTAGTGATACAAAATATGTGTAATTAAGTAAATGATAGATATATATCCTTGATGAGATGTGGAACATTCCAGGCAATCCTTCTCTATGGAGACAAGCAGGAGCAGATCCATAAATTTTGTATCACATTACTACAACTCAATCAGTTGGCTAACCAGTGCTACCCACAGTTACGTCAAATTATTATTATCCACATATTAAAGTGGATAAAATTTTTATTTCATGATATTTATGTCATTTATCTGGTCTCCTCAGCAGTAACATGTAAAAGAGGAGGTTTGGTGTCACTAGGTGTTTACCAGAACCACACAAGTCCAGAAATCGCTGAAAGCGTGTTAGACTAATGCTAACTGCTATAGGAAAAAATACAGTGGACTGAGTGAACTGAGCATCACACTATCGTCTGCTAATTATATGTCTATGAGCACCAAAAAAACATTAAGGTGAATAGTTTACGTTACAGATATTACAAATTCAATGAAATCATAGACATGCTGCTTGTGGCGATGGTGGAATGAGAAAGTGCATTTATATCTTTAGATTTACAGTGATCAGTGAAGATAACTAGTGTTTGGCAGGAGGTCAAATGTTGGAATGATTTAATGCTTTATTGGATTTAGCTTTCAGCTCTATTAAAGGAGCATTATGTAACTTTTCTGGTGCAGGGTTGAAGTATTCATGTGCAAGCCTAAATTACTGTTAACCAGGACTGGGTTCGACCCCACAAAGGCTATTTTCCATTGGATACAAAGTCCAATGATGAGACAATGTGTTAACTAAACTGAAACCTTCAAACCCAACTGTCCAACTGTCTTTGAGTTTGAAGAGTCTTATCATTATGACTGGTACTGTATTTATTTTTGATCAATTTTCAAACTATATTTTGATTTATTCTAAATAAAATTTGAAATGTACAAAAAGTGTCTTTATTTTTATACTCTGAAAATGACTCTTTGCTTGAATCTTTGTAAGGAGTTCAGGTTTCTTCACCTCTGTCTCTCAGTCATCGCTAGTGGCATTCTCTCCTCAAGACCACTTTTTCTCGACCTGAAATCGATTTGTCAAAGTGCTCCAGTTTTCAAAGCCACGCAAATCTAGGACACTGTATTTTTATCTTCAAAAACTTGTGTGAAAATGACCCAACTTTTAAAATGGTCACACTCACGCTAGGTACAGTTTGTACGCTGAGAATCAGAAGAAGCAACATTTTTTGTGTCATATTGACTGGAGGTGAGAGGAGTAGCCAAATATTGCACTCAAATAAGAGTAACTTCAAACTAATATCACTCGTGTAAAAGTACAAAGTAGTGGTCCAATAAACTATTGAAGGAAGAGAAGTGTTTTTGGTGAAACTACTACTCAAGAAGTACAATGTTTAAATCATTGTTTATTGTCAAAATAAGGCTTATATCACGTTTAGACTCACAGTTTTAATCACAATTTTACTTTTCACTGAGAAATTTGGCACAAAATCTCACAATCATTATAGACTTTTTGTAAAATTCTGATAACTTTTCTGGATCTTATATAAGATCCAGCTTGAAGAATTATGCATAAAGTTAATGTTTTCCTTGGTTTTCATGACACTTTGCATGCTTCAATGTACCAGGATGGCCGAGTGGTTAAGGCGTTGGACTTAAGATCCAATGGACAATAGTCCTCGTGGGTTCAAACCCCACTCCTGGTAGCTATCTCTGATAACAGTATGTATGATTTTGACGAGGAAACATAACACAGATCAGAAATAGCATAATATGGACCTTTTCATTGTTGAAGACCAAGTTAACTGTCAGCTCAATTAGATCAGTACTTATTTTGATACATTTACACACTAACAGTATTTTGAGACTTGCATCTTGAACCAAACCATGACAAAACAAATGTCCCCAAATGTCCCTATGTTTCTCAAGAACAAGTTTTACCATTTTCACAGTCTAAGTCTCTATGTGATTTATACACAGGATTTAATGTTATCCGAGGACAGGAGACACATTATCCATAAAGGACAGACACTGATAGTGGAGAAGCAGCCATCTCAAAAACATCGCAACGAGAGAGGTCAAATGTATCAAAACCAAATCTCATCATTATAGATAGTTTAGACACTGGATCTGTCAGACACAATGCTTTGATTATCCTGAATTTGACAAAATAACATAACATTGTGAATATTTGGTTCTGAATTTTTTGGGACTTAGATTATAAATTGATACCATTGTTCAGACCTTATTTGGTGAACAAAGAATTCTGGTTTAGTCTTGTTTTAACCCTGGTTTAATTTTTGCTTAATCCTGGTTTAGTTTTAGTTTATACCAAGATTTAACCAGATTTAACCCAGGTTAAATCCAGTTTTAGATCTTGTTTTTTTCTTGATGTAATCTGGTTTTGGCCTCCTTTCGCCCCAGTCTCAGAGCTGCCATAGACTAACACTAGACTAACTAGATTATAGATTAAGTCTTGGTTTAATCTTGATTTAATTCAGGTTTTGTCTTAGTTTATTCTAGTTTTATTTAAGATTAGACTAAGTATAGTTTAACACGAGTTCAGTCTTTGTTTAATCTTGGTTTAAATCTGTTTTAATCAAGGTTTAGTCACTTTTCGCCCTACTTTATCCCATCTTTATTTAAGGTTAGAGCTGGTATAGTTTAACACAAGTTCAGTCTTGGTTTAGTTCTGGTTTCATCCTGGTTTAATCATGGTTTAGTCTGAGTTTAGTCTTGGTTTAAAATGGTTTTAAGCAAGTTTTAGTGTTTAATCTTGGTTTTCTTACCTTGGTCTCTGTCCTTGTCCAATCTGGTGCTGCTATAACGTAATACAGATCCGGTCCTGCTTTAGTCCTAATTTAATCCATGTTTAGTCCAACATTGGCCCCATTTTTTTGTTCCTGCTTTAATCCTTCTATTATAATCTTTTCAGTCCCTGTTTAGTCTTTTTAGGTACATGCTTTAGTTATGCAAGATAATGACTGAAAAAAAAGCCTCTGTCTCATTCTACTAATATTGTCACAATGCTAAAATTTCAAAACTCGATTTCTTTAGACAATAAAATGTGATTTTCAACATTAAACCCTCAGTGGTCCAGGTCCATAATGGTCCATGGGTGTATACTAGTCTATGTGGTCTTACACTTGTTCTGATACAGCTCTAGATCAGTCTAAAGCTATTCAGGTTCAGGTTCATTTCTGGCCTGTGAACGTCACTTTTTAGTATCAATACTTGCTCATACGAGTATCTAGCTTCGATACCAGTTTTAGTATCAATCTGATTTTCTATACTTTTGACAACCCTACATTGTACTCCAATCCTGCTGCATCTGTAGGTGCTCTGTGTTCGACCAATTAGCTCTTTGCAGTCAAAATATATATAATTAAAACACACACACAAGCTTATCTTATCTTATCTTATTGAAAGGCGATTTGGCAGTTTATTTTTGTATTTTCCAAAAACAAAAAAAATTGACGTTTGCTAGAGGGCTAATGAAATGTAGATATTTAGTCTGCTTCCTGTTGGTACAAGAGCCAAAGCCCAGCTCCACGTGACGCTTCTATTTTCAGATCACAGTAATTAAACTCAGTCTATGCACTTTTCCACTGCTCCCGCTCAGTCTCCTGTCACAACTCGCCAAAGCTTTATCTGTGTGCAGAGACAACGCTGTCAGAAAGGACCACACTAGGAGCCATTTTATATATATAGCATATTTCTCTTACTACCCAATCTCTATTTTTTATTTGATTTGATCTTTCCCTTTCCATTATAAAAAAGACAAGCTGATTATTGATGATTAGAGATGACTCCATCACAATCTTGAATAAAATTTGATTACTTGCCCAGGTCTACCATTGAAGAAAAAAAATGGGAAAGAATGTATTATATTTGGCAGTTACAGAGCTTTCCCTCGTGGGTTTGAATCCCTCTCCACTCAAGTGCTATTTGATTAATTGCCCAGTCCTACCATTATAGAAAAAAATAATAATGAAAAAGGCCCTAACCCTAACCATCTAACCATACTCAACATGGCTGCCAATCTACACCAATGGACTCTGCAACAGTTCCTTTTATTATTTTCAGTCAGGCTCCTTTATTAGTGAGATGTATGTACAAGCCATCTTCAGAATTGTTAGCTGAAGTGTCTTGCTCAATAATTCAACAATAGTAAGCAATCCCAAACCTTGAAACATGCCATATGTGTTGTGAAACATCGGTAGAGTAGCCAAAAACTGAATTCAAGAAAGAACGAAAAGTAATATTATATTCTTGAGTTCAGTTTTTGGCTGTAGAAATAGTGATCCAAGAAATTACTCAAGTGAGAGTTAAAAAAAGTATTTGGGGACTACTCAGGTAAGAGCACTGTTACACTGTATTTTGTAACATGTTTCTCAAGTAGGGGTAAAAGTACTCTGAAAAGTACAATCTTGTGAAAAAGTTACTCTAGTAAACATACTTGAGTAAATGTGAGTGAGTACTAACCCTCTCTGTGTGTAGTATAGGACAGATGGTGATTTGGGAGTCTTACCTGCATGACTTTGCCTTGGGGAGTGTGGCTGAAGACAAGCAGCTGGTTGTACAGAGGGTCCAGGCTCTTCCTCACACTCTTGGTCTTCTTCTTAGCCACACAGAGCCCGTTCTCCAGCAGGTAGACTTTTATGTACGCCGCTGAAATCAACAACAGTGATGAGAAATTAGCACAGTTGCCATAGCGATGAACGAATCAAAGCGGCATATTCTATTCACGGGTTCGAAGTGGCGTCACACGTTTGTTGGTATTGCCATTTTGAGGGCCTGATTTCACAAAAACGTCAAAAAATAACTATAAATAGCATGCTAACGCACACTTTGTGGTTAGCTGACAATAAATGCTTTAATTAGATACAGACAGCACATAGATTACTTATTTTGACCTGCGTTTACAATATATCTGTACTCGGGCAAGACAAGTTTAGCTCAAAAAAGAGCTACAGGACTTTTAAAGCTACTATTTAGCAAGAATTAAGATCACTATGGCTTTAACACTGCTGTACAATTAATGCCTTGAGGGCCTGTTTGGTATACAGAGAAGTGTTGTGGATGAGGTAGATTTAATAGCCTATAAAAGTTAGCATTAATTGTGGAAATCTTTCCCTTCTTTTAAGCAGCGTCAGCGACTCCAGGCAGCAGATAAGCATCAAATCCCCAAACTTCTGTCTCCTTAAACTATCGCCTCTTTTCAGTAGGTGCTCTATTTTTGATGTTGCATAATGAGTATTTAACAGCACTAGTGGAGATAGGCTGCAATGTATAGTGAAAATGGCCCATTTTAAACAAAAGAGTGACATGACTGAAACACATGAATAACACATTAGTTTCAGTTAGTCTCTTCATATCTGTAGCACCAGTTTGTTAAGCTCAAGGACCAGGAGTGGGGTTTGAAACCACTAAGACCACTCTGTATTGGATCTTAAGACCAGCTCGTTAACCACTCAACCATCCTGATAACAAAAGAGTGGAAACATATTATCTCAAAGGAATGGAAGAAACTAGCTTAAATTGTGTTTGATGCATATTTGAATACTAATTTTCTCTTGAAGGCAGCTCATCTGCTCAAACAAAGACACCTTTTCTCACCCACACCTCATATTGGTCAGCCTCAGCGGTAGGAGCCATATGGGTGTTTTAGGTTGCTATGGCAATGCGTGAGGGGCGGGGTTCATGTGGGCAAGGTGACGTGCTGGTACTTTGAAAGGCACTGGGTTTCCTGCTTGCTTGCATGTGGAGAGGGGAGATGCCAGGTAGCCGTAATTTTTCGTTGACCGCTTTATTTTTTGTTTGTTACCATGTTATTTTTGTGTAGGCCAACAATTCACCATCTGTATGTGTAACCTGCTTAGCCACTGTTTGATTAAACCACCAGAAAATGCACTACGCGAGTCAGTCTATTTCTTACAAACAACAACGCGTCAGACCAAGGTACTGGACCCAGATTCCTCTCTAAGCAACAAAGGCTCAAGGTCGCTACATCAGCAATGTTCTAACTGGGCGACAGGTGGGTTTAACCAATTCCAATGAAGAATAAAGCAGATGATGTTAGTTACCTCTTCAACGCGATATAAAGATAGTAAGTTTAAATGCATTGTGATGAAATATTAATCATGATCTGGCTCCAAGTAATGCTGATATACATTCATAATCAGCTCTTAATGAAGGGACCATTTAGAAAGCATACAAACTTGATAACTTTTGCAAACATCATCAGACTTTAACATGCTGAAAGTAGAGTAGAGTTTGTCAGATTCTCTCAATTTTGAAAACCCACCTCTTCTCCCTAGTATTTCTAGCTAGACAGGATATGTTAGTGTTTTCTTATTTTAATGTTTACTTATTGTTTATGTGTCATATTTTGTGTATAGCTGTTTTTGTTGACTTGAAATTGAATTGAATGTTGATGACCTGGACCTGTGGGTATATGAGTTAAACTTATATCTTTAAAATTGCAAAGTTAAAATGGGACAGAAACATTTATCTCCAATGCGATGGTGGCAGTTTTGAGTGAGGGTTGATAGATACCCGTCCCGCCATAGACTGTATGTATAAATGGACATAGCTAACCTGCTAGCTCCAGACTGGCTCTTTAGTTGATATGATACTGTGCCCCTATAACTGCTCTAGCCTCGATGAGCTTCATTTGACTGGAGCTGAACGCTATACATGACGTCACACTCACTTAGTCTGCTTCTTTGTACAGTCCATGCCTCCCACTGAAGCATTTCCAGTTGCAATCAAACTTTTGTATGTTTCTTTACTGTACGCGATGAGTGTGCAGCACTTTGTAAACCTTCTTTTAAAAGTGCTTTACAAATAAAAATCAAATATTATTACTTCCAAAGGGAATCTGAACATTGAACATGGGACTGATCCTGTTCACAAAAGCACATCATTTTGTTCTCTTCATTCTGCGTGAGTCCATTCATCTGGATCTAATCACTTTCTTCAAACTCATCTGTCTAATAGAGTTTGTACGTCCTCCTGCGGGTGAAGCATCCAGATGATTTGCTGCTCTGTATTACGTAAGTGTGGTTAATGAGTGGTGTTATACAATGCTGTCTGCTCTGTCACATATATTCACATCATTAACTGACTCATACAAACAGCCTAATTAACTGTAACATCTTGTACCCAACATCTGATGACTGTAAATGGGGGCTAAATTATTGCCAAGGAAAAACTTATACACAATATTTCCTCTGTCTTTGTAAAAGTCACAGTATGTGAATTTTATTGTCTTGAAAACATGAAAAACAGAACCAGTTTGTTGTAAATTCTTTGCAGTGGTCCAGATGTATTTCTTCACTTTCCTAGTGTATTCTGAACATCCTAATTACTTACAATGATGAGTTTATAAGTGTTTTCACAACCTTCAGAGGCCGGAACAGAGTTTTACCATCACGATACGCTAGCAGCAACTAGCATGTTAGCAGCTTACTTCGTGGTTTGCAAACAATAAAAATATTTTAAAAATTGTGCAGACAGTACACAGTGGTCTCATTTTGACCCCAAGAACTATATGTGTACTGGGGTAACACAAATTTTACTTTATTACGTCAAGAAAATGGACGACTGAGAGATTACACAGAAATCAACAAATATCCAAACATTTTTCACAGACCACCACATACTGAAACATATTTGAAGTGGAGGGCCATATTGCAGTGTTCATCACAGCGAGTCTTTCAGGTGGGTGCATTTTATGTAGTTTTGACAGAGTTACTGTGCCTTTAAAAAGGCTTGGAACACACATTTGAGGTCTGTATCAGAATGCAATAAGATGTTTTTGAGGTTGTAGAGGTAGAATTACGTACATTTGCTCTACATACTGCCGGAATTTGGATTTGGGCCAATTCAGCAGGAGGTTTGAGTGCCAGCAAAAATTGGTTTGAGGGCCACATTTAGCCCCTGGGCCATAGTATGGACACCCCTGCCACTAGGCCACCAAGTTCCTCACCTGGGGGACACTTTGAGCCGGGCTTCATGGTGAGTCCTCTGGCTTGGACCACCTCCACCTCCAGAGAGCCGTTCCTCTCCATCAGACCGATCTCCACGTCACCTGCAGGGGGCACACATGATTCAGACACATGTTGTCACAATTAGGCTTCATTTATTGCCATATAAGTGATGTTCATGTGACAGTTTTAAACTGAGCTAGAGAACAATTCTCCGGTGGAATTTGCTGTTTTGTCATATTACAGATTTGTTGAGCTGGTTTGGTGGTAAATATCTCAATCATAAACTCGCACAAAGTTCAACAACAACTCAACATAAATAGACAAATGGAAAACACTCTTTTCACATTATCTTCAAAAATGGTGCCATTATTCAAACCCAAAGACTTGATTGTTGTCAGTTGAAAGGACTTTACGCCATAAGATTAATATGATAAGTTTGTGAAGCCAGTCTCTAAAAAACAATGATAAGGTTCAACAGTTGACAAAAGTTTGAATTGTAAATTTTCCATTGAGTTAAGTAGGCCCCTGCACGCCGTCTGAAATGATGACATCATCAAATTTTAGAGTGTGAACACAATCTTTTGTGATCTCAGCCTCGCTGTAAGCACCAATCATTAGTGAAAGATGATTGTGCTTATTTAAATGAATGTGCAGGACTGAGATGTTCTGACTGTAGTATACAGAAAAGGCAAGGTGGAAAGATACATTCCAGTTGGGTGTGAATCCATGAGTGACAGCTCCCTTTGGATCTTAGGTCTAACCCCTTAACCACTTAGCCATTCTCATTATTAAGTAAGAGTTCAGTAGTATCGAGCTTTTGAAATTACAACATATATATCTGACGTATAGTTGAATACTTGCACCAATGTGAAACAACTACCATCCCAAATTTCAAACATATTCAGCCAGGAGTAACTTTGTGCTAGATCTCTCCAAAAGGTTCAGGCACAGAATATGCAGTTTTGTGAAGTTATTTTGGCGCGTGTTTATGTAACAGTGAAGCATTGGCTAAGCTTGAGTCAAGTCCAGCTGGTTTCACTGTTTCCAGGCCAAGGACGAGCTACGGACTGGGACCAGACTGACCCAGTTTAACGCAGGACCAGAAAGGACACTTCACTGGAGATAGAGGACGGATCGTACTGTACACTGGAACACGTGCAGAGAAAACGGCTTCAATCCTTCCAATTCAAAGTGCACCATTTTCTTTTTCTACTATTTATAGTTCAGTTTCAGTGTGCTTAACAGCCCATGTGTGCCAGGATGGCTGAGTGGTTAAGGCGTTGGACTTAAGATCCAACAGCAAATGTTCCTGGTGGATTCAAAGCTCACTATTGGTGTTGGCACAGAAAGAAGTCCAGGTCTGATATTCATAATCTATCCCATCTATTTTGAGTGCTGTTCCATAAACCTTTGTGTGCTGTTCATGTTCTGGTTTTATTTAAAATAACCATATTTAAGATTTTCATTCTACATTCCAGATCTAAGATAGAGTTCAAATAAAATAGAGCTTTTACTGGTAACAATTGCAATGCTGGTTTTATCTTACAAAACACAGGACATGACGGCCAAGTAGTTTATGTAAAATTTGATGCCTTTGGTTTTCAAGATGATAAATGAGTCTCATTTGAGTTGCCAGTTTCAATGCTGAAATCCAGTTGATTTAAACCTAAAAGGACTCTCTCTGATCTCACTACCTAAACCAATCATTAATGAGTGTTAGTGCAGCCTCTGCTTCTCAATGAGTGAATTCTGGAGGTTCTGAGCTTTCACATGAGCATGGACTGATACTGAGAATGATACTCTAACTAGCAACCCAGGTTCAGTTGTGATCATATTAACTTTTTAAATGTTTGAGGATCACTGGCTTTACTCTTACCCATAGATGTGGTCGCTAGAGTCTGACGGCCCACGAACTGAGCTGGTCCCATCCCGTCCAGGAAGTCACTGAACTGGGCATCGGATGCCAGGCACATGCCACTGTAGTTCAGACTGCAACACAACACACATAGTTACAGTCAGCCTTATTAGAAATACAGACATTCTCCAAATCCCATGGTTTCCATCTTTGTGTAATTATTTTAGCAAATATGTTGTGTCATTCAAGAACTGAAGAAAAAAACAACAACTCCAAGATGGATGTTGATGTCCATATGTTTATAATGTTGATAATGTGTATCAATCCCATTTACAGAATTATGTTTTTATAATGAATGTCTGAATATAAAGTAAGGTAAATGCTCCAGACACCACCTCCTTATGTCGGTTGAAAAAGAACTGAAGAAGCAACTTCAGTGAGTGGCAAAACATTTTAACACATTATAAAAAAAAAAAAAAAAAAGTTGACAGAATTTAAAGGTCCTGTGCCCATTTTTCCCCCTCCATGTATCTGAGCAAACTGTGTCTTGTCCAAGTATATTGCGTAAGCAGCTCTTGAGGGAAAAATAAGTCTGTTGTGTGGTGTCTGCATCTGTCATTGTCTAATAATCAGGGAGTGTGTATTAGCATGCTAGTTGTTATTATCTTTACCTTGTTAACAAAACTTCGCTCTGGCCTCTGAAAGTTGTGATAATCTTATAAACTCATTGAGGTGAATAATTAGAATGCTTAGTAAGGATTAAACAATGCTGTGATTGGTCAACACAAACCTTCCCAAAGAAATAACTCACTTTGGAGTAGGATACTAGACCAAACATCGGCCTAAAAGGAAGCACATTTCACTATTTCATTTTACACTTCATATTAAGTCAATATCTTGGAGCAATTTTGATATATAATTGTAACATATATTTGTGCAAAAACATCTGTATATAACTTTAAAAGCATATATTATATTCAGTGATATCCGGCGAGTGTGTATTATAAATGTTTCATCATCTGTGAACCAGGAAATAAGGCAGCGCTGTTAGCATGCTAGTTGTTGTTGGCATTACTGTGACGGCAAAACACAGCTCCGGCCTTTGAGAATTATGAAAAGCGCTTATGAACTTATCACGGTGTTTAAAATGAACTAGTCCTGTTTATATCTTTAAGAGAGTAAAAATCTGACACAGCACCTTTAAAGAGTATAATATATTCAGTGATACCGGGCGAGTGTGTGCAGACGTGTGTAGGTTAAAGGAGTCAAGAGCTAAACCCATTCATCAGAAGTGTCCCCAAACTGCCCACACAGAGCTTATTATAAACCCTACTTTAGAGACACCAGACAACCAGGCCACAACGTACACCAGACGACTAAGGGGTTTTTAAGCTGCACAATGTAACGCTGTGTTTTAGTCCCCCTCGGAGGTCTGAACTCGGAATGACATCATCTCCAACTTAAACATCCAATGCGGATTCCAGTTGTCAAAAGAGAAAAAACAATGACCATTATATCATTGTACAGAGTAGTGATGTGAGCGAATCGGCTCTTGAACGGTTCCTTAACGTGAACAGATGGAACCGGAGCTCATTTTTTAAAAGAACCAAATATTTTTCTATCTAATTTGTATACATTTTAAAACACAGAAGCAGAGCAGGTGACACGAGTGAGAGACCAAATCAACCCTAGCTCAGCCTTCTTAGCATGTGTGAATAAAAGTCTGTGATTGAAGTTTAATACCATACTGCGTAACATTCCAGGTGAACCCTATAACATCCCTATGGAAACAGAGAAATTGAAAAAAAGCTAGTTATATAGGCTAAGTTTAATGCTCTTGGAAAACCAAAAGCATCTCTATATGGAAACAAAGCAGCTGAATTAAAGCACGTTATATGAGTTTAATGCCATACTGCAGGACATACCAGGCAAACCAATTAACATCACTATGGAAAGAAGCAGGTGACAGACCCCCACCAGAAAACTTACATAGTGTACCTTTAAAATAAACCTATTGTGCTTGTCTCTGCTTTATAGTTATAATCTATGACACCCGTGGATCATTATGTTACAATATGGACATTTTAAAACGACTTAATGAAAGAAACAAGTCCGCTGACTCCCGCGTTTGAAAATTGCGGCGCCCAATGGGAGCTGACGTCGCCATAAACGCCATCACAACAAAGAGGCACCGCTGATGGATAGCTGCACACCACACTAGCGAGTAGCAGGGTTTTTTTTCAGGCTCTAAAAAGTCGATTTGCATAATAGGTGTGCTTTAAGATTGATAACACTGTACTCGTGAATATTTCCCTGTGTAAAGCAACCTTGTGTGTCCCTGGTTCAGACCCAGTTCCAGTTCAGTCCTGGTTTAGTCCATTGCAGAACTGAGTGCTTTGATGGCAACAGGCCAAGCCCCTCTATTGTCTCTTTGTATATTATTCACACTAACACTTGGCACACGTCTCAATACTCAATACAAGCTTTGCACTATTAGCCTGCTACAGTGTAAAGCAGAAGTACTTTAAAGTCCTGGGAATATTTGGGAATTTGGAGAGTATCCAAAAGGAAAATCATAAATGTTAAGCTTGATCATTTAGTGAAGGTGCATTGTTATATTTCTTCAACCAAGTGCTTGGGCAGAATAAAAGCAATTTGAATAGACGTAATTAGCAAATTGCAAAAGGTGCAATTTTTGAAGTACTATAATTTTCTCCACAAACAACAAAATCTCTTGTTTTATTCGGCATGAAAACTCTTAACCCTGTAGTTTGATTCTTGTATTAGTTTGTCAGGTAATTGTATGTGTTTAAAATGTTAAAATATTATTAAATAAAGCCCAAATCTAATCTCAATCTTGCATCTAATCCCAATCTTGTTTATCGCAAAAATGGGACTTAGATCTTTCTCCAAAATAAGTGAATGAGGCCAGAGTTGAATAGTTAAATGTTAATGTGGAAAAATGTGTCCCCATGGTTAGCAGTGGGATGGCTGAGTCGTTAAGGTGTTTGACTTAAGAACTGAAGGACCGTAGTCTTTCAAACCCTTGCTGCACCTGCAATGTTCCACAGTATTACTTTAAACTTAAAACGCCATGGAGACAAGCAGGTAAGGTGCCATAAGGCCAGGTTTCATGTCAGATCTGCAACTTCTCTAAGTAAATAAAAGAAAGTTATGTAAGTTTAATGCTGAGGAAGATTTCAGGCAAATCAAATTATATCTTTATAATCATGGGAACAAGCATGTGGTGGTCAAAATGCAGGTTTGGTCACATTTTTAATAAATACATAAAAGTAAAATTATTGTCTTTAGCAGCTTCAGAAAGTAGTGCCATTATTCAAGCCCAAAGACATGATTGTTGTCAGTTGAAAGACCTTTAGGCCATAAGATTAATGTTACTTTACTGGTACCAACAGGTAAATTTTTGTTTGGCGGAGTGTCAGTTCATTCATTCACTCATTCATTCACACATCTGCATTTGGAAAAGTGATATGAACAGCAAAGTGCACATTAAAAGAACTAAAACCTCATTAGGAACTATACATTAAAAACAAGAGTACAAATAAGGCACATGTGCAAAGGGGCATAATATAATATCACTTGTTTAGGCTTGAACAGAGGTGCTTTTGTAACTCTTGGTTTTACAGAGAGCCTCTTTAAAAGTCCTTCCTGATGGGAGCAGTTGGAACTCATTATTAAGAGGATGGGAGTCATCTTTTAAAATGTCCTCTGCCAACCTCTATACCTGCCTAAAGTAAAAAGACGCAGGGTAAAGCTGAAACTCCCCGATCCACTTGCTTGCTCATTCTACCACCTGATTCAGACTTTCTACTTTTAAGAGACGAGTTACCAAACCACGAAACAAGGCAGAAGAATAAAATGGACTTAAGAAAACAACGATACAACATGATGGAAGGATGACAATTCCCTTAAGCAAAACAAGCGCTAGTGGCAAATTTCAAGGGTCAATCCCAAACCAATACTGATATGATTCAACATTTGCGGAAAGTTTGGATATTTCTTTCAAAACCAGCTAATACCCCAAGGATTATACATGTTTAGACCCTTGTCCTCCATGTGAAATTATGACATCATCCCATTCGAGAACATGAACACAATCTAACTGTCCCAATGCCATCTGCACCCATCAATATAATGACAAAAATCCTCTTAATCTGTAGTAATCCTATATAATATCACCTACACTACTCTTTAGATTTGGTCCATATGGAATTGAAATTAAATTAGTGGTATTTAACCCTTACCCTGCCCTGAATACAATGTGATGTACGTTTTTTCTGACCCAACCCACCTGGTCTGATGTGCTTTTTTCTTTTCTCTTGGCTGTTTTCATTTGGCATCTGTTGCATAAGGAATAAAGTTGTCCTGTTTGCACAGGTAAAGACGTCTGAATACAAAAGTCCCATGCCCTTGTTTGTTAATTAAAGCTGCAGAACATGTTTAGATGATGTGTATTCGGCTGATGTTTACACCACATTAAAGGTCCTATATCACGCAGAGTTGACTCTTGTTATAATGTTTTTACCTCATCAAAAACATACCTGGAGATGTGTTTTGTTTCACTCACACATGTTTGAGTAACCCTTTATTATTACTTTGTCTATATCATTGACTATATATATAAATGGACATAGCTAACCTGCTAGCTGCTGCGTTCCAAATAGAAATTGATCATGGGTGCGCTTCCGGCTAAATAGACTCTGGCTCCAATTCACTTTACATTGAACAACTGTCATGTTTCACTGCTCATCCAAGCCCCTTCTTCAGTCGAGTGGCTTGGATGAGCAGCGAAACGTTTTCATTCCTACAACAATTTGTCCAGTTGACAGATTTAAACTTCGTCTTTTGCTATAGCCTCAATAAGCTTCAATTGACTAGAGCCGGATGCTATGAGTGACATCACACTCACTTAGTCCACTTCTTTGTACAATTTTTGGTCTACATCTCCAAAGGTTGAAATGCTCTGTTCCACCTTCTGATGTCATGTAGTGGTAGTTTTCAAATTAACAGCTACCTTTTACCTTTTGTTCAATAGAGATTGACAATTCCAGGCAAAATTATCCCACCAACACCCACTTTACTTCTTCTCATTGAATGTTTCACAGTATAGCATTAAATCCCTCTATCTTGCACATATTCAACTGTTTTTATGGGTAAAAAAAAACACTGAAAGACATACATTTTTACTATGAGCAGTGTCACCTCTCCACAGATCTGACCTGTAATTAAGCCTAGTGGCATTATCTACTTGTCTACTTGCATGGAGATAAGCGAGTTTAGTGCCATACTGTGGAACATTCCAGGCAAAGCAGTATCATCTCAGGTAAAGATCCCTTCCCTAGAAATGTTACTTAGTGCAACTTTAATGTATGAAATAAATCAACATTAACAATATAATAATGTATGAATATGAACAAGATCACATATGATAGACACTCAAAGCGCTGCATATGGAGGTGAAGTGTCTTGCCCAGAATGTGGAGCCAAGTTCCATATTTGGAATTCCGACTGCGAGTATCATAGCAACCAAAAAGGCAATCTGGAGCGACGCTGTTGAATGTAACGCCCCTTCCAAACCACATCACTGGTTTGTCAGGGGGCAGGGGCTTAGCAACGCTAGAGAGAGTGACTTTGGGGAAAGATGGCAGCTGATTTGTCTCTTATTAATGTTCATATCTTGAGTTACGAACACAATAACAAAACAAAAAAACACATATAGAGTGGGTCAATATGAACATTTTAAGACCAAAATGATGAGCCTGACAGCAGCAGTTACAGAGAGAGGGGCGGCAGCTTTCCAGTGCAAAGTGAACTGGAGTTGATGGAGTCAGAAGAGCCCTGATCACTTCCTATTTGAAACGCAGTGGCTAACAGGTTAGCTATGTTATTTATATATACAGTCTATGGTTCAATCCCAGTTTTGTTTAGTGTATATTGTTGTGGCATAGTCACCTTGTGGCAAGGGGAGTGCAGGGCTCACAGTGATGGGACGGGGGCTGCTGCCCCGGGTGCTGTGCTCAATAATGCTGCATTTCAGACACCAGGAGGTCGGCTATTTCCCACTTGCACTTTATAAGTTCCGACCTCAGAGCGCTCCAGCTGAATTAACTCATATATAAAGAACATAATGCTAAACCATAGGCTAAATAAATGTCTCTAACAAACACATTTTTATTTATGTGCAGGACAATGGACAGACTCAAGTGTTAACACACTGGATTATAAAGGCTAATTTCCAGCCATTGCCTCAAGGGGATGGGGTCACAAAAGGGCCAAACAATACAGCAAATACATTTCATATGTACAAAGAAAAAGTCATGTCATGCCTGAAGAGATTGTAGATGTTATTCATGCATGTCTCAGTAATTTAGCAATCTCTCCCGGGCCCTATGTGAACTATAAGATTCTGTGCAAAGATCAGCGCACAAGCCTATGCTCTCACATGGTAATTCTCCATAAATATACGAAAACATGATACACAACTGTACACAACAACTTCACAAACCTGATGTAATGTGTAGTAGTGTCATTAATGAGATGCACGCTGATAGTTTTGTGATTATGCTCTGAAGGGGGAGTGACTAAGGGGGGACTCAGAGCATGAAACTTATAATTTTAATACGTTGTTGTCAGTAAGTATAGCATTTTCAAAGTAACAAAAGGTAACAGGGTGATCTAAGTATTCATATGTTAGCTGTTATTACCCCATAAAAGTAAAATACTCCCTCGTTAAAATCTAAATTGACATTATGAACAACTGCTCATTTGGTTTAACCTCTAACAAATGTTTACATTGTTTATGCATTCTACCCAGACCCACTTTTTGTGATAATTATCCTGGTTGTAATAGATCACACTTTAACTGAAATGTGAGGTCTCCCAGTTCAAGAATTACCAATCTGAGTGGTATTCCAAGGCATTTTTGAAGTCAGAGCAGGGCATGAGCGTGATCTTTATCTCAGCATACTGATGGGTTCAAGTGAATAATTCTTCCTGTTCTCCAGTAGTTTAGACTACTGTAACGTCTGCTCGCTGGATTCTCCAAACGAGCATTGAGCTGCAGTACATCCAGAACACTGCTGCTCAGGTCCTGACTAGAACCAGGAAGTACAGGCACATAAGTCCTCTGCACTGGCTCCTGTGGCTCAGAGAATAGACTTTAAAGCAGCTCTGTTTGTGTACAAGTCTCTCCATGGCCTAGCAAAGTACATGAAAGGTTTTTTATTCTGCAGTCTTCTCTTATAATGTTAATTTTATGATGATGTATATACACATTCACTCTCTACATGACAATAGCAAATCAAAAGCATCACTTCTTATTATAAGGCTAAAGTAAATGAGGCTCTTGTAGCTCACATAAGTCTAACTGTATTCACTTCATTTGGCTGGAAAACATGATTTATGACAATTGCTCATCATATTAACAATAACTTCATTTGTTCATTTGCCCGTCTCTACATAATAAAATGACGCCCACTGACAGGAAGCTGCTTGATTCAATTTCCCAGAATGCATTGTGCTCCTGCTAAATCACATGTTCATTTGGATCATTCACTAAAGGCTCGTTAAAGAGACCGAACAAACGAGAGCAGGGTAAGAGTCAATTATATTAAAACAAACTGTTCAAAATGTTTTAGCAAGAAAAAAAAAACAACAACAAAAAAACATCTGCTATAGAAGATAAGCTATACTGTGGAAGTAATAACATCTCCATGGAGACAAGCAGATGACAGAAAAGTTGCATAGTGCCCCTCTGATACCTCTGATGCAGCACAGACATTGATCATTTTATATTTAGAATTTTAAACCTTTATGCTAAGAATGTGATGAAACTTGTTGGAGCTTATTATTTTTTGAAAGCTCATTTGTTCACAATCACCTTCTGTCAAATTGTTGTTACGTAGGACAAACACACTGGTTATTGTTCATTTATGAGTTTTTAATCTGTAAAACCTCAGCTCACTACTAAACATTCACATCTCCAGCCGCACCCTGGTCGTTCCTAAAGCCTGGACAGCTTTTGGCCGCTCCTCATTTCAGTTCTCTGCAGCAAGTGACTGGAAACACCTAGAGCAGACTTTAAAACTTATCTTGTTTTTAGTGTTTTACTTTGTTTTTTTGTGAGTCTGTTCTGTGCTGTATTACGCTGCCTCTTGGCCAAGTGGTTATTGCAAATGTCTAGGTGTTAATTAACTTACCTGGTCAAATATTGAATAAAAACAAAATAAACAAAAAATAAATTAAATAAAGACAAAACTAAACATTGTGTACCAGGGTGGCTGAGTGGTTAAGGTGTTGGACACAAAAGATGGTTTCTAGATGAACCATTTGTTTTCCTACAGGTGCTATTTGCAAAGTCCTTGTATTTCTAATGTATTAATTAAATATGATGGTGGTACTGCAGATCTTGTTAAAAAAGAGAAAAAAAACATTGTCACAGCATTCTATAGGCCAATAATATTTAATACAGATGTGAGCAGCTAAAATGAATATTGCTATAATGTTGATTTTTGTTGTATTTGTGTTGTAATACAAAAAGTCACTGGGTTTATTAGTCACATATAGAAATTATCAGGTTCAACATTGGTCAATTTTTCCTGGCAAAACACAATGTAATCAATAGGCCTAGGGCAGGGGTGTTCAAACTATGGCCCAGGGGTCAAATGCGGCCCTCAGACCTGTTTTTATTGGCCCTCAGACCTCCTGCTGAACCGGCCTAACTGATCATAAGCAGTACTTTTAACAGCAAATTACACTATTTCTACCAGTATGACCTCAAACATCACATTGCATTGTAATACAAACCTAAAATAAATGTGTTTTAAGCCTTATTAATATACAGCGGCTCTGTCAAAGCTGTTTATAAAGCACCGTACTGCACTGATCACTGGTCTGTGGCCCTTCCCTTCGAATATGTTTTGAGATGTGGCGCTCAATAAAAAAGTTTAGGCACCTCTGGCCTAGGGGAAACATCAACACATTCTGCAATATGAAAACTGACAATTGATACTTGCACTGACATCATTCTGTGGGTTGATGCATATATGTCTATGTACGGATGTTCAGCAGTTATCATGGTCGCACAATGCATACAAAAAAAAAAAAAAAAAAAAAAAAAGATTCAAAGGCACATTTTCATTTTCAGGAGCCTGTGTTCAACTCAAGCGTTCATAGTCCTGTTTAGGTATTTGCTTTTCAACAAAAAAGGTGAGTGTGACTAACTGAAAAACTGCTGGCTAACGCTAGCTAGTTTGCAACCATAATATTTGACTGGAGAGAGACTTGTTTCCCAACACAAATTATCTCACCTGTTGTAGTTCCAGCTAAGTCAGTTCTTTCTGGTCAGCTTGTGTTAAAATGAAGCTCAGATTAAAGTCTAACAAAACCTCAGACAGAGCATGCCTACAGTTAGCGTCAAACCCACAGGGAATGTTGACGATATCAGCTGAAAAATATCAGTAATACTACTAGTACCACTGCTGTAACCACAACTACTGCTACTACTTCTACTCTAACACTACTACTGCAAAACACTGTCAGTTGGTTTACGTGTTGCCCACACACACAGAGCAATAGAAAGAGAGGGAGGAAGAGGGAAAGAGAGATCAATACCGAGCTCCTAAGTGTGATTGGCCGCTGTTTGTGGACTGGGTTTTATTCACAGGGGGGACATCACAAAGCTTTTCAATCAGCAACACAGCCGGGGGAGGAGGGAGGGCAGGAGAAAGGGAGAAGAGGGATAGGTAGACAGAAAGAAAAGAGAGAGAGGAAGAGAAAGCACGCTATATTCTTGGTGCATTATTGTTCAACATGACGTTAGATTTATAGCAGACATATTGTGTTGACACCTGTGGATCTTTATGTTATAATTTGCACATTTTAAATCACAATATTCTTGTTACGTGGTTGCTAACATGTATGCTAATTTTGTAGTTTTCTTTTATAGTTTGGGATTTTTGGAGGCTAACGCTAACTCTCCCATTAGAGTTAACGTTTGGGACGGTACCAGTCTATAGCGTCCAGGCGATCAGTTTACAAATACTGGAAGGGTCTATATTTTTTTTTTTCTGATACAAATATTTAAAAAAAAGAAGAAAAAAAAGAAAATTATCACTGATATATTTCCGATTTTCTTTCTCTTTCTTACATCAGTTTTCCTAATCTTGCCTCCTTATTCTCAACCCTTTACCCATGGATGGATGTGGATGACTACCCCCACAGCTCACACATGCACCAGTATTTACTTCTAAATCTCCAACAGCGAAAGAGAAAAACCATTAACACCACACTTCAAATGTTCAAATATCCTCTCACTCGGGGATATACGGAAGCCATTATCTTTGCCTCTCCAAAACACGGGACAACCAAAACAGGAAGTCAGATGCAGGGAAAAAAATGGCATTTGCATAATCAGCACCAAATCAAGACAAAACCAGGACCAAATCAGGACAATACCAAGACAAAACCAGCGCCAAACCAGGACTAAACCAGGATCAAATCAAGACCAAACCAGGACCAAACCAGGACCAAACCAGGACTAAACCAGGATCAAATCAAGACCAAACCAGGACCAAACCAGGACTAAATCAGGACAACACCAGAACCTAACCCAGGACAACACCAATACTAAATCAGGACCAAACCAGTGCCAAACCAGGACTAAACCTGGACTTAACCTGGACTAAACCAGGACCAATCCTGGACTAAACCAGGATTACAACAGTAGTAAACCAGGGCCAAATCAGGACCAAACCAGGGACCAAACCAGGACCAAACCAGGACTAAACTGGGGAGCAAACCAGGACCAAACCAGGATCAAAACGGTACCAAATCAGGACTACACCAGACCAGCACCAAACCAGGACTAAAACCAAAAATAAACCAGAACTAACCAAGACCAAATAAGTGACTAATGACTAAAAGACCAAACCAGGACTAAATCAGTATCAAAACCTAACCTGAACTAAAACAGTGCCAAAGTTGTCAAGTTGTCAAAAGTATCAAAATCAGATACTAATTGATACTAAAACTAGTATCAAAACTAGATACTCATTTGAGCAAGTATCCATACTAAAAATGTCACATTCACAGGACAGAAATGAACCTTTTCTGAATATCTTTAGAATGATCTGAAGATGTATCAGAACAAGTATAAGACACATAGACTAGTATACGCTCATGGACCAATATGGAACCTACCAGGACGACTAAGGGATTACACAGATATAAGGCCACATGGGAATATAAAAGAAAGTACTACAATTTAAGGTTGAAAATCACATTATATTGTCTAAATAAAGAGTGTTTTTTTTATTATTGTTGTGGTATCGGAATCGGTATTGAGTATCGAGTCTATTCCTTAGCATCAAAATTAAGTTTGGTTGGTTTAGTCCTCTTGTTCCAATATTTACTTCAGCAAAAGGGAAAAACCATTAACGCCACACTTCAAATGATCAAATATCTGCCCGGGGGATATACGGAAGCCATTATCTTTGCCTCTCCAAAACACGGGACAACCAAAACAGGAAGTCGGATGCAGGAAGAGAAAAAATAACATTTGCATATTTGGAATAAGGCCACAATCCAGCAGTGCTCCAACCCCAGGCTTATAATAAGGATTTGAGCTCCCGAAATAAATGAGATATTAATATTCATGGGAGGAGAGTGAGTGATGCAACTGTCTGTCTGTGCGCAGTTATGTAAGCGATGGATGAAGGATAGGCAAATATAGAGCTCAAGACTGGACGTTACAGCTGCGGTTAAGGCGAATGTGGAGGCCATCTTTGGACTGTAAATTGAACTGGAGTAAGTCAGAATTTTAAATTAGTTTGAGAGTTTTAGAGGTTGAAATGCAGATGGTTGACCTGGTTTATGGTTAAAATATTTGGAATTACTGAGTCAACAAGTCTTCTCTGTCAGTATAAACAAACAGAAGTTTTTTTTTGTATATTTTTCACAATCGCCTTCAGAAATTGGTGGCACTACTGTGTTCAATCTGAGAGATATTCCAGCTCTTCTGCCCAAATCTTGGTTAGCTAGCTGGAGGATTTGCTTATTTTGTTAGCGAATCATATTTTGGTTTGAGTCTTTAAGATCATTCAAGCTACAAAAGCATAAAGTGGATGTATTTTGATTTTGATCTTGAGTGGTAATAGACTCGATTCTTGGACTAGAGGAGCCTTTCTGTGTGGAGTTTGCATATAGTTCTTTATCTTTATCTTTATTAATTTATACAGGGGAACCCAATGAGAGCACTTGGGCTGTTTTTCATGGGCGCCCTGTTTAAAATACAATATAAACTGAAAAAAAACAAACAATCTAAAACAAATAAGTCCATATAAAACATCAAAAACAAGTATGGATTTATGGATTACATGTTGTGCATTTACAGCTGCACGATGTAAATTTTCAGCATCGGGTTTGTTATCTGCTTGCCTCTATAGAGATGTCATAGCTTTGCCTGAAATGTTCCACAGTATGACATTAAACATCAATCTAGCATAGTGTTTTGTGCTTGAAAAATGTGTGTTCTTACCGTAAGAGCTGGATGTCACAGATCTGACCTGTAACTCGGCCTGATGGTGTCACCTGCTTGTCTCAATGTAGATGGATTTGTTTAATGTCATACTGTGGAACGTTCATCACATCTCCATGGAGAGGAGCAGATGGCGGACCGTTCACCTGAAAAGCTGCATAGTGCACCTTCAACTTGCTGGTTGCCTTTTATCCTCCTTCATCTACACCTCTGCTCTCCTGAGGTGCTCTGTTTCTCCTTAGAGTCGTCTGTTCAGTAATTAAAACTCATTTAAGTCCAGCGTCCTGGATTGTGTTCTCACCTAGAAACGCCCAGAAATAGAACTAAACCAGAACAAAACCGGGAATGAGGACGAGCCAGATCCGAACCAGGACTTAATCAAGACTAGACCCAAAAAATGAACTGGAAAAGACTAGACCAGGACTGACCCAAGAGAACTCTAGCTTTTCAGACGTTGTATCTGATTTTTAAAACATGAAAAACAGAAATAGTTCATTTTAAACGGTTTGCAGCAGTTTACCTCATGCATTCTGAACATCCTAATTATTCACCATGCTGAGTTTATGAAGGCTTTTCACAACCTGAGACCAGAGCGTTGTTTTGCTGTCACGGTAATGCTAACAGCAGCTAGCATTCTAAAAGCGCACTTCCTGGTTTGCATAGATTAAAATGCTTTATAATAGCACCTGTCACGTTGCTAAAAATTGATTGGGACATCAAATCACAAAACATTATGGGATACTTCCCCCATCAAAACAACCTCCCCTTTTCCCCTGTTCATTCTGAAATATTAACTTGTTTTACATAGATAATTTCTGGTTTCTGTTTAAAGGTAAAATGGGGTGGGGTACTCACTTTGACCCTAATAGCCAATTATAGAATATATCTGTACTGGGGTAATACAAATGTTTTTAGATGAAAAAACTCATGTACATTGTCTTTAGTGGGTAAATTAACTTGTCTATTGGCTTATTGTAAACATAGCAATCCAGGGATTTAAAACCAGGACAGAGCAGCTATACGTTTTCATAGTGACCAACAGTGATGAAGTTAATTATCATTGTATGTGTTATGTCTAGACCCAAGCAAAACCAGGACTGAAGCGGGACTAAACCAGGACTAAATCGGGACTAACTGGGACTAAATTAGGAGTAAATCAGGACCAAACCAGAATTAAAACCAAAGTAAACCAGAGCTAATCAGGACCAAATAAGGACCAAACGACTGCCGACTAAACCAAGACCAAACCAGGGCCAAACCAGGACTAAATCAATCCTAAACCATGACCCGATCAGGATTAAATGCCAGACAGGGTTAAAAACTAAATTTAACGTGGGTAGGTTTGTGACGATAACAAGTTTGATTTATTGCTAAAGTAAATGTAGATGATAAACGATAATATTGAAACTAATATATGCCAAAAACCCAAAGGTGATAAATATTGACCCCTCCCAAAAAAATGCGAGATCACCCGTGTCCTAGTTTGGTTCTGGTTTGGGCCCAGTTTAAGTCTTCACGTAGATTTGGTTTGGTCCTCTTCTAGTCCCAGTTTAGTTTTGGTTTAAGTACATATGTCAGGTTTGGCTACTCATTTCACTAAAACATAGGGCAGCAGATGCAATATACGTATTTCCACTGTTATCATGATGTGCACAAGGCCTATAAATTAAACACCTATAAAAAACACCTATACATTTCTCAATAGTTATTATAAGACAAATCAAAATGAATGTCAACACTTTTTTGTGAAATAATGGTTTAAACTGTCATTAAAAAATATGTCTTCTTTGTGTGTAAATCATCTCAGCATTTTGAACAGAATTTTCAGTTGAACTCACCGTTACTTCTTGTATTTTTGTACTTTCACTTTCAACTTTTTCTCCACAAACTGCCACTTGACTGATGTAAAACTATGATAAATAGTGGTAATACCTGTGGTATTACCAAGAAAAAAATTAAAACCTGCCATATGCACTTTTTAATTACAGGTTTAGTGTTAATTTAGACACAGTTTTAATGTTGTGATTGGGCCCTTAATGAAACTTACTTACTAAAAAAAACAAAAAAAACAAACAAAACATACTAAAACAGGACTAACCCACGACTTGACCGGGCCCATAGCAGTACTCACTTCCCCTCGGAGCCGTAGCTGTTCATGCTGTCTTCGATGGACTCATGGCTGGCTTGTCGGATGGTACGGCTGGGCATCTCCACAGCCAGACCTGTCTCCGTGCTGCGTTGGATACTCTTCAGCCTGCGTCCTTCTGCATCTGCACAAACACAACAGCATCTTATTCACATGTGGTATTATTAAAGGGGACGTATTGTGTAAGTTGGCTTTTATGAGCTTTCAAACATGTAGTAATAATCTTTCATCATTAGCTTACTCAAAGTTGTGTTTTGACTGACTCATGCATGTTTGAGTAATCCTGTAGTGTCCTGCAAAGTCAGTTTTCACCTACTCCCTGTCTCCAGCCACTGCTGTGAACTGACATTTTTCAACAATAAAAAACATGGAAAAATCTGTATACTGGTATGTTATCATTTTTGTACTAAATACCGGACAAGAAAAATAAAAATAAAACACTATTGGACAGTCATTTCCCATACTGTGTGTTAAGCTAGACACACCTGACTTGGGGCAAACCGATGGAGGAGTGGCTGCAAATTTGTGGTTTAGCTAGTCATATACACTACTATATATTGTGTCTCTCTCTCTTTTTTTTCTTTTTCAATTAACACACATATTTAAGTCATTAAATAGCCTATATTACACTATTTTTCTGATCTGTTATAATGTTTCTTCATCACAAACATAACTGGGGTTGTGTTTTGTTCATTTACGCATGTTTAACACACAAAATCTTATATATTTAGGTTTTTTTCTCAAACTGAAAACACTCTGTTCCATGTTCCATGTTCGTTGTCACATGGTAATACAGGAAGTGATCCACTGTGTGTTTAAACTCCGTACGCCTTAACTAGAATCATTTGGATAATTTCAGTCCTGGAGTTGCCAATCGCTACTGATCTAAAGGTAAAAGGTAGCTGTTGACGTGAAACTACTACCACTATATGACATCACAAGGTGGAACAGAGCATTTTGAGCTTTGGAGATGTAAACAGACTAATAATAAAGTGTTACTTAAACATATGTGAATGAAACAAACACAAGTTCAGATATGTGTTTGATAAGGTAACAGCATCATAACATGGCTTTTGTATTACAGTTGTCCCTCGCTATAATGCTGTTCACCTTTTGTGGCCTCGCTGTTTCACAGATTTTTTTGTGTAATTTTGCATGCTTTTTTTTTTTTTTTTACAGCATATGAATGTGCATTGTGTTCTGCGTCCTGATTGGCAAAGGGACTGTAGACCATTGTCAATCACTCTCCTTGGTGCCATGTCTCCTGTACAGTACAGAATGTGTTCAGACAAATTTACATAAATGATCGCAGTGTGACTGTGAAGTGCTGTTTGTTTGCAAGTTTTCTCCCCGACAAAACCCACAATGTCGATGAAACCTTCTGTGCCGACAAAGGCGCCTATGAAGGTTTGCACTTTGAGAGTGTTTAAACAAGAGAGAAATGTCAGAAAATGTTAATGCCTGTGTGAGAAAAGTGTTTAAAGTGTGTGGTGAGGCGTTTTACAGCCTTAAAACATATGTAATAAAACTGATTACTTCGCGGATTTCACCTATTGCGGGTTACTTTTATAACGTAACGAAGTGACCACTGTACATGCATTGAAAGAGTAAAAATGCCGTGCAATTTTCTTAGTAGGAAGAAAGAAATGGCTTCCCACTGTAACAAAATTCCCCATCAATATTCACAAATTCCACCATTTCCATGAGAAAATGATCAGTTATCAATTATTCAAATCCCATTCACCGTACGCAACCTCTATAATTGTCCTCCATTCCCATTTTCATTCACTAAACCTACCATGTTCCCATTATGTTCACATTAGTCCACACTGTATCCTTCTGTGATCCCTCTTAACATAAGTCAATGAGTTTGTCCCTTTTTGACCTCGCTGGAGGAGAGGAGGAGGTGAAAAATGGCTCTCCAAACAAGGACAAAGCACTAGATGATTCCTGGTTTAGTGCGACATAGATCTTAGCGGGACGAGAGGCTAAATCACCAAGAGACACACTTATAGGCGAGTTAGGTACAGACGGAACGGGGGGGAGAGAGAGCTGTAACGGGGTGAGGAAGGTGGGGGCTCGTCCTTGTTTTGGCAGTAAGACTTAAGATGAGTTAATTTAAAAAGAAAATATCTGTTTTTGTGAATTGTTTAAGGGGTTGGTATATTTAATCTTGAATATATTGAGGTTAGAGTTGTTTCTAGATGAGCAAACAGGAGCATTATTTATTTGTCAATTAACAATACAACATTTCTAGGCTAAATAAAAGTCAGGTTTGTGGAGATGCAAGCCCGCTGAGAGCAAGGATATTTTACAGTGCAATAAAATGGAACCAAAATGAAAACAAAACAAACAAACATGCTTTTTTTTTTTTTTTTACTTTTTGGCTGAAAAGTTACATACTGTGGCTTTAATTTTCTATTTGAGGTAATAGGAAATTTCTGTCAAGGCAAGATGGGTGAAGTGTACTATTGTCAAAGGACACAATGTCAGTATGCTGAGTTTATTATGCCTGAAAGGAATAAACAAAGCCCAGAAGAAATATATAGATAAATGAATAAATAAATGAATTAATACATAAATACATAAGCAAATAAAAATAAATAAATAAAAAAGAAAGAAAGAAAAGAAAGAACTGCTGATTTGAACATATATGCTTTGTCCCATATTTAGAGACATAAATGGGCTATCTATCTATCTATCTATCTATCTATCTATCTCCACAGAAAATGTTCAGAAGTATGGTTTTAACTTTCTATTTCTACAAAATCGTGCCACCTCCAGAAAGTTCCATACTGTACCTTTAACATGAACACAACAGCCACATTCAAAGTTGTCTATAGAATCATAACATGTCATTTTCCTCTCCCCTCTCTTTGTTTCCTGTCCTTTTGTTCTCTCCTGCGCAAAAAGGACAAAGTGTCACAGCTGTTGGTTGCCATGGCCGCGGAGTCTGCCGTTGCCGCGGGAGACCACCAGCGGCGACCACGGCGACGTCGGGGCTGCTGCGATGTGGTTATGTAACTCTATCAAGCAGGTGTGTTTGGTAAATAAGACATGACTGCAGTTTGATTCGAGACGCGCAATATGAGGCGCTCGGCCAATCAGACACGAGAACAGATATGAGCGGGGTGGCGGGTCATTTCTCACAACAATTGAGCCGTAATTCCACTCAGACATTGGGAGATAACAGGGAGGCGATGCTGGATAAGTGGCTGAGGCTTTCTAATAATACAATGTAATGGCGCGGTGGCAGCTGTGGAGGCTTGTGAGTGTTGCATCATCATTCTGCCACGAAATGAAATATGAAGTGAAAAGTCTTGTGTCAGAGTGGGGTTTTCAAGTGCTACATAAAAAAACAGGGATATTGTGCAAAAAGTGCTGTTGCTTGTTATCGACTGCACAGAATGAAATAAATACTTGTGTGCTATATACTCTCTTCAAAACTGTTGCTGTCAGACTCGTCGTTTTGGTCTTGAAATGTTTGTATTGACCTGTATTGTATTGTATTGAGGATTGGCTCTTTCATTACTAGTGGTTGGAATTCCTAATATGGAACTTCGCTCCAAATTCATCCCTATAACTGCTAACCTCGATGAGCTTCATTTGACTGAAGCCAAACGCTATGGGTGACGTCGCACTCCCTTAGTCCACTTCATTATACAGTCTATGATTTTCTCTTGTAAATGATTCATTATTAAATGGGCTGTACTTGATTTTTATTTCTTCTGGTTAAAGCCGCAGTATGGAAGTACTAGTAGTATGTAAAAACAAAATCGGCTAAAATAATAAATAAATAATAGCCTGTTTTATTATTTTTTTTATTTTTTCTAATTTTATTTTATGCACTGAACACTTAAAAACTTAAAAACACATGCATCCTTATCGCATCTCCACAAACCTGACTCTCATTTGGCCTGGAGGAGGGTCTTTCCAGTATCTATCTATCTCCATGAAGACTGGAGTATGACTTTATGACTTTAACTTTCTATTTCCACAAAATCATGCAGATGACATACCACCTCCAGAAAGTTACATAATGTACCTTTAATGAAATACTTTTGTAAAGCATTTTGTGGGGTTGCAACCAATACAGAAGTTACCGACAGATATCCCAGTTTTTGTCCATAAATTTTCTCTTTGGTCTTCCTCTAGCCCTCCTGTTTACCATGTAGCCCTCCTCTGCACCATATATTAACTCTTCCCTCCTCTGCACCATATACTCACTGTCCCTCCTCTGTACCATATATTCACTGCCTCTCTGCTTCCTCTGTACCATATATTTATTGTCCTTCCTCTGTACCATATACTCACCGTCCTAATTCAAACCAATCAACAATCATCAAGCATCTCTGGTACTACACTTTGACACGCGTAAGTAGGTTGCTTCTAAAAACAGCGCCGTGACTATACCTCGGGAAAAAAATTAAATAAAAAAATGCAAAACGTCTTGTCTCTTGCGATGACTAAGGCTGGATGATGAAAAGGCGCTGGCGCTCAAACGGTGCAGCCAGCAGAAAACAGCAGACCACGTTAATTACTTTGAGGTAGATAAGCATTTCCAAGCTTTCTCCAAATGAAGCTGTCCTGCTGAGTGCACTGGCCTATTATTAGAGACACACAGACGCTATTGTAAACGCTAAAAGCAAAACCATGAGTTACCATTTATGCACCTGGCTCTCCACTTAACGATGGGACAACTTAAAGGGGTTTGTCATTCTCCATTTTGACTCAATTTACCAAATGTGTGTCCATAATGCTAGTCGTTAGCTTGATTGTTGGTCTTAGTTTACCAGTCATTTGAGTCAGTCGGGTAGTAATTGCTAACCCATAAAATATTTAGATCACCACATTAACTTAACAGGTTCGTGAAGTCGTAGTGTATTGTCTTGTATCATGTTTTTGTATATTTATGGAGAATTGTCGTATGGGAGCACGGATTATGTACTGTAGGTTTGTGGGTTAAACTTTGGATAGAATCTTACAGCTAACAGTGAGGAGGGTTCAAATTGGCCCTAGGAGAGATCGCTAGATTACCCAAACATGTATGGATGACATCTAAAACCTCTTCACGCATGTTTTTGATTAGGGAACAACGTTAAAACATGGTAGTGGTCACAGTTTTACTCTGAGTACATTTCCAAGTTGGATTTAATCTTTTTTTTTTTCACACAAAATGTTATGTTATTGCTTTGCCCCAAATGTTCCACACTATGGGATTAAACTTATCCCTCTCCATTTACACAAACAAGTGACAGGTGATTTTAAAAAATAACTTATTATGATCAAAGCGTTTTCTATTCATTCATTTATATCATATTTTTGTGTTGTCCTTCATATTTCCACTTTGTTCTCATTTGAGTTGTTGTGTAGTGAACATAAATAACCTTTCACTGACCGGTCCTTCCAGAACTTTCTCTCTGACCGTGTGTCGTATATTATGGTCCGTCCTGGTGCATCGTGGGTACTCAGGTTGATGGAGTGGTGATGGATGTTGAGGTTAAGGCTGCGGTGTTAAAAGTCAATACGCGTCATGGATCAGGGAGCGAGTAAAAAACATCTCTGCAACTTGTCCTCCGCCCCACACGAGGCAGTCAATACACTGTTAGAGACTCAGACGATATACGAGGTGACAACAGTAATAAGTGCCACATGATTCAGAAGCGGTTGGATTTAAAATTGTATTAAGGGATATAATCATGTTTTGAATGTAACAAAACATGTCTTCCCCCAGAACAGATATATTGTATAAGCAGCTCTTGAGGTCAAAATAAATCTACTGTGTACTGTCTGCATCTAGGTATACAGCATTTTACTTCAAATGTGAAAAGTGCTTATAAACTCATCGTGGTGAATAAGACAGGACCAAAATCAGGTCAAGAATGAACCAGTTCAAATAGGGCCAAACCAATTCTGAAGTAGGACTAAACCAGGGTCAATCCAGGTCTAGTTTAGGACTAAATCAGTTCAAATCAAGACTGAAGAAGGACTAAACCAGGGCTAGACAAGAAACTAGGGCCGAAGTTGTGAAAACCAGGACTAAACCAGGACTGAAGTAGGTCTGAAGTAAGACTAAAACTAAAACAAGACCAAATCAGAACTAGATTATGACTAAACCCAATTCAAACCAGGACTGAAGTAGGACTAAACCAGGACTAAACTAGGACCAAACCACAACTGAAGCAGGACTGAAGTAGGACTAAACCAGGGACCAATCCAGGTCTAGATTAGGACTAAACCAGTTCAAACCAAAAATGAAGAAGGACAAAACCAGGGCTAGGCAAGAAACCAGGGTTGAAGTTGTGAAAACCAGGACTAAACCAGGACTGAAGTAGGATTAAAACAAGACCAAATCAGGACTAGTTTATGACTAAACCCAGTTCAAACCAGGAATAAACCAGGACAAAACTAGGACCAAACCACAACTGAAGCAGGACTGAAGTAGGACTAAACCAGGGCCAATCCAAGCCTAAATTAGGACTAAACCAGTTCAAACCAAGACTGAAGAAGGACTAAACCAGGGCTAGACAAGAAACCAGGGCCGAAGTTGTGAAAACCAGGACTAAACCAGGGCTGAAGTAGGTCTGAAGTAGGACTAAAACAAGACCAGATCAGGACTAGATTATGACTAAACCGAGTTCAAACCAGGACTGAAGTTGGATTAAACTAGGACCAAACCACAACTGAAGCAGGATTGAAGTAGGACTAAACCAGGGCCAATCCAGGCCTAGATTAGGCCTAAAGCAGTTCAAACCAAGACTAAAGAAGGACTAAACCAGGTCTAGACAAGAAAGCAGGGCTGAAGTTGTGAAAACCAGGACTAAACCAGGACTGAAGTAGGACAAAAACAACACCAAATCAGGACTAGACTAGGAATAAGCCCAGTTCAAACCAGGGCTGAAGTAAGACTAAACCAATTTACCTAGGATAGAAGAAGAACTAAACCAGGACTAAACAAGGACCAAATCATGACCGAAGTAGGACTGAAGTAGGACTAAAACAAACCAAATCAGGACTAGATTAGGACTAAACCAAGTTCAAAGCAGGACTGAAGTAGCACTAAACCAGGACTAGATTAGGACCAAACCAGGACTGAAGTAGGAGTAAACCAGAACCAAATCAAATCCAAATCAATCCAGGACTAAACTTCCGTTCTAAAATCAGATCTCCATTTTATAGTCGTGACTGGACATATATTCTCTTTCCCCTGCCTCAGCTGCTTGCGTTAGATAAATGTGTTTGGCTCTCAGTACTAGACCTGGTCTGGACTCCGGATGCTGGCTCTGAGAAGTCCAAACCGGGCCAAAACCGGGACCACAGTCCAACTAGACCTTACCAGAAGAATTTTAATATAGAGCAAAGTCATTCAATTAAACAGTAGACATTCTGAAGTAGTTGATTAAAATGTATAAAAGCAAAAGCATATTAGTAGCGATACTTGTATTTTTTGTAGCAGTGTATGAGTAACACAACTGCTAGTAAAAGTAGTTGTATAGTAGTAAAAATATAGACATTGTAATAGTACTTATATTTAGGATAGTATATCTAATGCATTTACTTAGATATTTTTATAAGTCAAGCCAATTGCTTCCACGTTTTTGTCCTCGTTGGGTTAGCTCTATTTTAGTAAATGTTAAATTGATTGTAGGAGTCCTATTTTAGACTTGGTTTAGGCCTAGATTAATCCTACATTAGAATAGTTTGGTTATAGATGAGGTTTGGATCTGGTGGTACGCAAAACATTACTTAATCTGATGACGACTACTGATACTTTAACTTTTACTTCTTTAACTTTACTTCCCAAAAATAGCCATTTCTAAATCTTTTCTGCACATCATAAACTAGAATATCAGATAGTGTTAGCGTTATCAGTTCGCATTAGCATTGTTGACTGTTCACAAATCCCTGGTCCTTGCTCCTGTCTGCTCCTCTGACCTTTATAGGCTGCTCTTTTGTTAGCTCTTAGAAAGTCCAGTATTGATGCTGTTGTAGAGGTAAACAGGTTAGCGTTAGCATCAGCCAGTCTGATTGGACTATTCCTCTGATTGGATTTGGTCAATGAGCCAATACATCACCACACAACAAGGGGGAGGGGGAAGCCACGCTATAGCTCCTCATTTGTCTTTCCATTCACCTTGGGTTTATAGATGGGATAAAATATATTCCCTTAAAGGCGCTCTATCCGATTTTTTCCCATTCTTTTGAGCAAAATGTGTCTTGCCCCAGAACAGATATATTGCATAAGCAGCTCTTGAAGTCAAAATATGTCCACTGAGTAATGTTTGCAGGTCTCTGAGAGTTTAAACTCAACACGGTGAATAATTGGGATGCTCAGAATGCATGCGGTAAAAAAAGGAATAACCAGTGCAAAATGAACTAGTTCCTTTTTTCATGTTTTTAGGTAAAAATCGGGAACATCGCTTTTAAATAGGGAAAATTGCAAATTAATAAATTGGATAGGTAAACTACTTGAAAAATCCTGAAAAAACTATACCCTATGCTGAGCACCCATTCCCTGTAAAACCAGCGGTCAGGGTGGGAAGGGGCATTCCTATCAACAGCCTCACTCCAGATTGACCCTTTGCTTGCTATGATATTCATGTCAGAATTCCAAATATGGAATTCTCAACTCCAAATTCACCCCTATAACTGCTAGCCTCAATGAGCTTCATTTGACTGGAGCCGAACACTAAGGGTGACGTCACACACGCTTAGTCTTCTTCTTAATACAGTCTATCAGAAAAGAGACTAAACCTGGACTAGACCAGGACTAAAACCAAACCAGTCAATTGTTGACCAAACGCAGCCTAAAAGCATAACTGTTCTACAGATGATCTTGGTTTGAAAGCGTAACTTAAATCGCCAGGTTGTGTTATGGCTGAGTGTCCCTGAGCGAGGAGAGGACGCCCCAGAAAAGTCAGAGTAAAAAATGTGTGTGGTGAAAAGGGGACTGCTCCAGCGGGACAGAGGCAGGTGCACGGGACAGGAGCAGTCAGGAGAAACAATGAGAGGATACAGAAGTGAAGTAGGACATATTCTTAATATGATTCCTCCTATTGCTTTTTGCCAACTAATGTCACTGCATGGATATCGGGGCAGTCAGCATCATAATGGTTCCACCAAACTATTTTTATATAGATTTCACAGACTTTAATGGGAAGAGAGGATTATTTATCTAACAACGGAAAGCAAAAATACTCCTAGAAACTGTTTTAATACATGTATTTAAGCAGCTAATGCATGTTCTCTTTGGAGGTTACATTTGTTTACATTAGCAACTAGAACCAATGTGACGTCCAATAGCAAAAAAACATAGTACAGATGTTTGTGTATTCAGACAGTAACATAGGGTTTCCATGCAAAGTCTATGGAAAAAATCAGAAAATGTGTTGCGTGTCAATGTTTGCGTAATCCCTCAGTCATCCAAGTAAGATCCATAGTAAAAGAAAAACTCAAACTTGTCAACTGGACAAAAAGCTGTTGGACTGAAAACATTTCGCTCCTCGTCCAAGCCTCTTCTTCAGTTCTGGTCAGATTTCTGATAGTGCTGCTTTATATCTATCTGAGGGGAGGAGCTAGTTAGCTAGAAGTTAGTTTCAGTGTAGTTAGCTCATCCCAGTTGACAAATTTGAATTTTTCTTTTACTTTACGCAACAATATGTTTCAAGCATCTGCTGTCAATACAAAGGCATTCAACTAGAGGCCCTTGATGTGATCGCATTACAAGTTTGATAACAGTTGCAAGAAATAAACTGACTCGTGTGCTCTCCAGTGATGTAGTAGTTTAAGGCGTTGCACATGTGGTTGCTACCATCTCGCCACTGTCAGCTTGTGTCCTAGTCATGCTTACTGAATGTCTCTACACTCTCTCTCCCCATTTTCATGCTACCGCTGTTCTGTAAAGCCTTTGGGGCAGATTTTGCTAAGTAAAGACAATTACATTGCAAGAAAGAAGACTGGAATATAAATATAATAATGCAAGAATCTTGTGCATTTAGTAAATGTTTACTCTATTTTATGTTTAATCTTACTTTCTCTTAAAAAAAAAAAATGGACCATTTAAAAGAAAAAAAAATTGACCATTATACCTTCACCTTAAAGATTACTTAAAGAGGGTGTATTTTACTTCTGTGGGGTATTAACTGCTAACACATATTTAGATAACAACGATACATTTTTTTTGCTTTGAAAATGCTATACTAGTCAAAAACAAAATATTAACATGTTTTATAAGTTTCCCTTTTGTTTCTGACCCTCCCCATCACAACATAATCAGCACGCATTCCTCTAATGAAACTACCGCACATCGCATCAGGTTTGTGAAGTTGTTTGTATAGTTTTGTATCATGCTTTTGTATATTTATGAACTGTAATGTGGGAGCATGGATTACGTAGGCTTGAGGGCTGAGCTTTACACCAAACCATAATGACGGTTCGAATAGGGCCTGGGAGAGATCTCTAAATTACTGAAACATACATGGATGATATGTAAAACCACTTTAGGCATATTTTTGGTGAGGGAACAACATTATAACATGATAATTACTGATATTTGATATTTACATGATAAAGCTAAAAGAAAATCTGTTTTGCATAATAACTCATCTTTAATATCGTCTTTTGTAGATGGAGCAATAGTTTTTTATGCTCAAAAAAGCACATTGTTTGAGTTTAAATTGGACTATTCATGACCAAGATTGATTTATTTCAAATGAAAATGTAGGCTTTGTGCTGTGTACATAACCTACACTAAAGGTGCAGTGGGGAGTTTGTCACCTCCTTGTCAGCATGGAGATGTTACTGCATGGACTAGAATATTCCATAATGTGCAATCAAACATATCTATCTTTTTTTCAAATACAGGCGTTTTTATTGTTCATAAATACCTGGAAAACATAAATTCTTACAATAAGCTTACTCCACAGAGACAGATATGTTTAACATCATACTATAGACCATTTCAGGGATAATAATAACATCTAAAAGGAGACAAGCAGGAGACAAACCTGAAACAAACCTGCCACAAGAAAAGTTACATGTACCTTTAAACTATAACCTGATTGTAACTTAACAGAGTATTTGTAAATTGATTTATTGATGTATTGCCATAATGAACAGTTTATCCATAACCCATCTCTCCTTAGTCCTTATTGGAAAGCAGTATTTTACATCTCCCTGGCTGCCTCTTGTCCATTCATCTGAGTCTCGTTAAAGTCCATGGGTGGGTTCATTCCTCTGCGGTCCCGTCACGTGCCGGAGTGTCCCCGCGGAGGATGCACTCTCCCCATAGACTCATTATACGCCCGCATTCTGACACGTACATTTATTATACGCACCGATAGAACAGGGCAAAAACACAATTAAACAACATGCGGTGATGTGTCTGCTCTACTTTTACAAACAGTATGTGGTGTTAATGTTCTTTAAAGATGCACTGCGTAATCTTTTTGGTAGAAGGTATGCCCCCCTGCTTGTCTCCAGTAAAGGATATAGCATTTATTACCTTACTTGTGTTGTTACATTGAAAATAAGCATTCTTACACGGAACAGGCTCGCATCTCCACAGATTCAACCTCTAACTTAGCCTGGCATTGTCACTTACTTCTTCATGAACACGGATGAGATTAATGTCTTACTATGGAAGATTCTCAGCACAGCACTAGCATAAGAGTGGATACAAGCAGACGGTGTATACATTATCTTTCAAGTATTCACCAAACGTATTAGGCAGTTTAAATGAGGTAATAAACAATAGCTGCTATAGTTTGGTGCGTTGGAGTCCCACCAGAAGAGCTGGAGGAAGTGTCTAGGGCATAGACTGTATAAAGAAGTGGGCTAAGTGAGTGTGACGTCACCCATAGTGTACAACTTTGGTCAAATGAAGCTCATCGAGGCTAGAAGTTAAAGAGGCAAATTTGGAACTCCGACCGTGAGTATCAGAGCAACTGAAGAGCCAATCTTGAACGAAGCTGTTGAAGGTAATGCCCCCCCGCCCTCACGACTGGTTTAGCAGGGAGAGGGCACTTAGCAACGC
Organism: Periophthalmus magnuspinnatus; assembly: GCF_009829125.3. Classification (NCBI taxonomy): domain Eukaryota; kingdom Metazoa; phylum Chordata; class Actinopteri; order Gobiiformes; family Gobiidae; genus Periophthalmus; species Periophthalmus magnuspinnatus. The sequence continues at coordinate 10,205,725 of NC_047130.1, forward strand.
TGTCAATCAAACCTGTTGCTAACACTAGCAGGAAGGACTTTGGGGAAAGAAGGCACCTGATTTGTCTGTTATTGATGTTCATATCTTGATTTACAGACACAATACCAAAATAAAAATACAAGAATCATGTAGAGAGGGTTAATATGAACATTTTAAGACCAAAATATTTACAGAGAGAGGGGTGACAATGTTTCAGTGTAAAGTGAATTGGAACCAGAGTTGATGGAGCCAGAAGCTCACCAATGAGTGCTTTCTCTTTGGAACGTGGCGGCTAACACATTAGCTAAGTCCATTTATCTATACAGCCTATGGTTGTGACTCAGTGCTAGTTCTGCACAATATATCACAAAAATATCGATGTTGCAGTAATGGCTGACGTAATAATCAGTATCGTAAGAAAATACATATAACGCAACAACAGAAAGTTCTCAGTTTGATAGAAATGCACTGTTTTGTTATGAGAAGTAAAACTGACAAAAACACAGATTGTATTCATGATCTTCCTCATGGACTTGGTTTTGACCGTGATAAGTTTTTACTAGGAAAAAATAAAAGCGTGTACATTAAAAAAAAAATTTTATCTGAACTTCCTGTACCAAAAAGTTTATAGCATATTTATGTAGCATATTTTTTCATATCATGCAGCCCTATACAATGCTGCCATAAAATAACCCAGATAGTCCCTTCAGTAGCCTTCAGCACAGTACTTCAACATTTCTCTAACACTGTATGATTTAATATGCTGATTATTTAAACAGGATCAGAAGATTCTTTTGCATTGTCAAAAAGACCAAATGTTCTCCACAAATGCACAAAAAGTGTGAATCTTCAGTAGAACAATGGCGTGAGATACAGCAGGACTTCTCACTTATTAGTCCCACTGTCGAAGAGCGCAGTGAGACTTCTGCCAATGGGCTTTTTTTTAAACATTCTCAACACTTATAATGTTATCAAGCAGGAACATTTCATTTTGAATTCTTTATTTTTATTTTATTTTAAGATTGGTTATTCTACTTTTATGGGGTATTAGTAGCTAACGCCTAACATATTTAGATCACCATGTTACCTTTTATTGTTTTGAAAATGCTATATTCATTGAAAACAACATATTAACATGTTTAATAAGTTTCCATTCTGTTTTTGACGCTGTGGTCCTGCTTCTCATTGCTCCTCACGCTAAATCACTCCCCTTTCAGAGCGCTATCACAACATAATCAGTGTGCGTACAGTGGACGAAAGTGCTGCACATCGCATCGGGTTTGTGAAGTTGTAGTGTACTGTTTTGGATCCAGCTGTTGGATATTTATGGGAAATTGTTGTGCAGGAGCCTGGGTGACGTAAGCTTATGGGGAGAGAACACTAGATTACTCAGACATGCATGGTTGAGATATGAAACCTCTTCAGGCATTTTGATGAGGGAACATTATAACATGGTAGAAAGCTTTTTGGAATTATGATACTGTTAAACTCCAAAGTAAAATCATCTTATTATCTTATCGAGTATATCAAATAATAATTAAAAAAAAGAGTTAAGTTAAAACCACTTGAAATGATCTAATATGCTTTTAAGATTAATTCATGGAAGGTAAAAAAAAAAAAGAAGAAGATTATTCGATTAATCAAAGTAAATAAATGATAAATTACTTGATTACTAAAATACAGTTGTCCCTCACTATATCGCGGTTCACCTTTTGCGGCCTGGCTGTTTCGTGGATTTTTTTGAATGCAATTTTGCATGTTGTTGTTTTTGTTTTTTTTTTTTTTTTTTTTATAGTGTATGAATGCATATTGTGTTCTGCATCCTGATTGGCTAAAGGACTGTAGACCATTGTCAATCACTCTCGTCTGTGCCATGTCTCCTGTACAGTACAGAATGTGTTAAGGTAAAGTTACATAAATGTTTGATGGCTAACATTTTTATTTACAGTACAGAAATACTTTTATATTTTCATTTCTCAATAAAATGTTTGGTTTCATTCTATAATACTGTACTTTTTTTTTTTTTTTTTTAATCTACGAAGGTTTGAACATTGAGAGAGTTTAAACAAGAGAGAAATGTCAGAAAATGTTAATGCCTGTGTGAGAAAAGTGTATAAAGTGTGTGGAGAGGGGTTTTATGTGTTTAAAACACATAAAAATTGTAAAAAAAAAAATAAAGCGGACTACTTTTCAGATTTTGCCTATTTTTAAAATCCCCGGCGATAAACAAGGGACCACTGTAATCGGTAGCTCTTGCACTGTCATGTACAAATTGTATCGTCTAATTACACCTTGTGGCACACATAAAATTGAAAATACAAAATCAGCAATGTAAAAAATCTATAAACATGCAGTACAGCAGCATTACTTTCTGGTTCTCAGAAAATAAAACTCTTTATAATCAAATGCTGAGAGCACACCGCCATCTTAATTCAACCCAAAATCTGCTTTTACAATATCTGCACTGAGGCAAAAAAAATTTTGCTCAAATTCCTGGAAAAAGATCTCATCCCACCCAAAAATCCATGTTTAAATAATATGCACATAAAAATACTGAACAACATCTTCTTGAATACTAACATAAAGCAGCTCATGGCAGTGTAAAACCTGGCAGATTTACAAAGGCTTTTTGTGACTTTGATGGAAACAGTGTATTGTAGAGGCGACAGGAGAAGGATCACATGTGTCTGAGACCTGAGATCTCATCCATCAAAAACACTGCACTACACCGCCAGCAAAAAACATGTGCGTCTATGAGGGCTGAAGAAACTAATCATCTCGTACAAGAGTGGGAAGTAATGTGGAAGAGGTGCAACAATATGATTGGACAAATAATTAAATGGACATTCCTATTTGAATGATCACAATCGCATAGTTCTCTGCAGGAAATATAATAAAGCAACTAAAGAGGTCTGATATAAAACCTTCTTACTGCCCAAATGTTTTAAAGAGGAGTATTACTTCTATGGACTATTAACTGCTGACACAAAACATATTGAGATCACCACGTTACCTTTTATTGTTTTGAAAATACTTTAAAATGCAGAAAAATTTAATAACATATTTAATAAGTTTAATTTTATTTTTGATGCTCTGAGTCTCCCCTCCCTTTGCTCTCTGTGCTAAGTCACCCTCCCTTCAGAGCGCTATCACGTTATAATTGGCATGCATTGTGCTAATGGCCATGAACACAGATACATTTTTAGGCTATATTGTGGAATATTATAGCCAAACAACATTTCCATGGAAACAAGCAGGAAGAGTCACTCCTCCAGGCCGAACGAGGACACATGTTTAAAGATGCACTATGCAACTTTTCCGTAAGTGATCTGGCATCAGCTTGTCTCCATGGAGAAGTTAATGCTTTGCCTGGAATGTGCCACTGTGCGACATATATATATATATATATATATATATATATATATATATATATATATATATATATATATATATATATATATATATATATATATATATATATATATATATATATATATATATATATACCATTCATTTAATTGCAGGTGGTTTACTGCTTAAAAATACCTTGAAAAACAGGCATTCTTTGTTGAAGCAGGGTCGCCTCTCCACAGTCCTGATCTGTAACTTGGTCTAATGGCATCACCTGCTTGTCTCCATGGAAATAGATAAGTTTGATGCTATACTGTGGAAAATTCTAGACAAAGCAATAACACGTCTTACACACACGCAGGTAGCAGGCCTTCCACCAGAAAAGTTACATAGTGCACCTTTAAAATAAAAACAGTCAAAAAGATAAAATAAAAGATTATGTTGGTTTATTTTTGCCCTGAAAAGGTACACGGTGAGGTTTAAAGAGTGAATACGTTTCAATACTCATATAAGCAGCTTCTTCAGTTCTGACAGGGTTTTGATTTTACTTACATTTTTGACACCGTTTTTACAATAGTCATAATCCAAATTTTATAAGAGCTCGATTAACATAATTGGTTTTACTCACCAACATCGTCCTCGTCGAAGGAGTTCATGCAGGGGAAGTATATGGCCAGAGCCTCGAAGGACGCGGAGAGGCTGAGTTTGCTCTGGGACCTCTCCATGAACAGGTCCGTGGTCGGGGTCGGCGTTTCCACCGGCTTGGCCCAGCGCTGGCCATTCTTCACTCGGAGTACGGCACGCGGCGTTTTGGACTGGAGTCACCTGCCCCCCAACAGGGACAGTTCGAACAATACTGGAAAAAAAAGGGAGGAGAAGGCACCGAAATAAAATGGTGCCGAAAGACGTTCAAAGTTGGTACAAAAAAACGTGCTAGTCAAAATTTGGAGTTTGGATAAATTGCTAAGAGATTGCAAATGTTTAGATGCTGCTTGCAATTTGGTAGACTTTCAACCAGCCAGATTTAGCCGACCAAAAGTTGAGGAAATTTGGGGAAAAAAGTAGTTATAAAAGAACAGAACGACAAGTCCAAAAGCTGTGAAAAAACATGTTGAGGAGACGATCAGCAAACATGTAACGTCAAAGCAAGTATGGCGATCAAAAATAGCCCCAGTTTGGAAATCAAATTCTTAAAATTCAATATGCATTTGAAATATTTAAAAATCTTGAGAAAAAATCCAGTACAAATTTCTGAATCTTTTGGAAATTTTGGAGCGATGTGATCTCAAAAAATTATTGACAATTATATAAATTATTATTTCTGTTTTTCAGAATTCCAACTGTTGAAACGATATCAAATGCAAAATGGCTGGAACTTCCGTCTTTTAGATATGACTTCCACTATGATATCTACTATTAATGTGCAAAATTTTCACACCATCTTCAACAAATTTCATTCTGTCCATTCATTCCTGTAGTTTGCTTCATCTATAGCTATTGGTGAAGCTACATGCTAACATCGCTTTACAGTTTTTCGTGGTCCGCTGTAGCTGTTAATCAAGCAGCAAAAATTCTTCAATCTTCAAAATTTACTGTGCTCCCAAAACTCCTTCCGTGTTGGAGCAATTCCGACGAAGTCTCTCAGTTTTCACCTCCGAGATGGCTTGTTTTGAAGGTGACACTTGGCAAAAAAATTCCAAAAAATGCACGAGATCAAATCATTTCCTCTTGACAGCTGCTAAATCTTTGCAACTGCATCACAAAAGATGGTAAGTCCGAGAAATTATTGCCGGGATGTGTAAATACCTCAACCAAAATGAGCACAAATGAGCAATCTGTTGATTCAAGACGCAACGTTGCACTTAGTTACCACCTTCCCTGTCTCCTTGCAACCCTCGCCCAAGGTTGCCAGGTCTTGCGAGGCAAAAAAACTCCCACAATTCACATCCAAAGCAGGTCTATAACAATTGAGACCGTTACAAAGCTTGCATCCCTGTCGGTTCATTCAATCGTTGGAAGTGCACAGCAGAGAGAGAGAGGTGGAGAGCATTTAAGGCAGAATGGGAAAAGGGAGGGAGGATGGAGTCTGGGGGGAATCCTCCAATCAGAGCGCGGAGGAGAGGGAGGAAGGGGGTGGGGCTTGTCTGCTCTGCCAAATACAGGGTTCACAGCAGGATTAGCGCCGTCAGGCAGAGGCAGGGCTCAGTGGGAATGAATGGGCAAAGGTTTGTTATGGGAGAATGCATTGATTTGGTAGATGGGCAATTGGAAGTCGCTGCCAGAGTGGAGTAGTCAAAAAGTGTACGCAAGTGAGAATACTTTTACATTACTCAAGTAGAAGTAAAGAAATTACTCAAGTAAAATTTAAAAAGCACTTCATTATAGTGTCAGAATAAAGCTTTGGTCATTCAGAAACGTATTTGCAGTGGGATGAGGAACCAAAGCTTACTGAGCCACGAGTACTGTTACAACATACTTTGATTTCAGAATCAGAATCAGAATCAGAATCAGAATCAGAATCAGAAGACTTTTATTGCCATAGTCTGTGAACACAGTTCACAAACTAGGAACTTGCTTCGGTGAAAAAGTGCAACATAAACACACTGAATAAATACAAATACAAATAAGGGCATGCACAAAGTTAAAAAGATATGCTTAAAAAATCAAATGAAATACTTTAAAGATATAGATATAGATAAAAATGATTTAAAGATATTGATGAAAATACAGTGTCTGATTACTGCAATATTGGGTTTACATGCAAAAACTATGCGGAAGGCACGTCTTGATTCTAGTATTTGTTTTATCAGTTCATAGTTCTGTCTTCTCTCAAATGATAATGCTCTTGAAATTGTTTAAAATGTGCAGTTTGAACAGAATCTTATGGGAAATTGAATCCCAAAACTTGTCAGAAAAATGAGAATTAGGTTTTTTACCAAAGTCGTGCAGCCCTAGTCTTAGGTGTCAAGCACCAGTGTTGAAAAAGCTGAACTTTTAGACAAATTTCTAGTACATGAACAAGTGTCTGGTCTTAAACGCAAAGTCGCCCAACTGGAGAGGTACAATTTCATTAAAATACTTCTCAAGCAATTGTACTTGAGTAAATGCAACCAAGTATGAACCTATCTCTGCTAGCTGTAGTTTGGGGGGTGAGTGAAAATGAAATATAGATGTAGCGTGAAGCATTTAAAATTGCGCTTAAAGATGTCTGTGTAATCCCTCAGTCATCCAGGTAGCATTCTTAGCAAAAGTTTTAGAGTGAAGATGTTTTCCCGCTCATCCAAGTGGCTCCTTCAGTTCTGGTCAGGTGCACTGCCTTATGCTTCAAGACAAATTAGTTAAGCATACATGAAATCAATAAGTAGAATGGAAACAAGGTGAAAGAGAGTGCCTGTACAAAAAAAAAAAAAAAAAAAAAGTAATAGACCCTGTGTATGTTAGCAAATACTACTTCTGGCTGTAAAACTCTTCTTGGGTGACTTGTTTTTGGTTAGAATCGCACCACGGTTTAAAAGTGCAGTACAGCTCCTCTCTCAATTATTATTCAGCTTCACCTTTACAGAAACAGCAACAGCAATTGGAATAAAAGAAGTAACAGCACCAGTCCTCAAATGTTAAAATTTCATCTCAAAATATCAGCTAAATAATGAAGTATTCCCACAGGCTGAGGTCTATGGGACAGTAAGCCTGATGTTTACAAATAGCACTTGTTCGCTAATGGGATGGGCTGTTTCTCTTACACTAAATGTCTACAGTGTCTCAAAGTATGTTTTTGGTTTCAGAGTTAACAAAGCCGAGTTACTCCGTGCACTAGTTCAGAATTTACTGTACATTAAAATGAGTTGTTGTTTCAATGCTGTAGGCTGCTTATACCTCACCGTTTACTTTCTTGTCGCTTGTTGCTGTGGCAGTCTCTCCACTCACAGCCAGCGTGATCTTCCACCTGCTGCTGTGGAGAAGGAGGACACTGTTGGACCAGTCTACAGCAATAGGGAGTCATAAGAATGCAATTTCTAAAACTGCCTTTCTTGATATAATTCAAATCATCCATTCGAGGTTACATCACATAAATGTCCTTGTCTTTATCACTACTAAAGAGGGAGTAAAGTAAAAGCTTATTACTGACACTATCAATGCCGTCATGTTGTAGAATATTTTGAAACATTTATGAATTCACAGAAACACGCCCACTGAAGACACTTGTCTGATCTGCACGTCAAGAAGAAGGATTTGTCCAAGTGAAGTGACACTGTGGCAATGCAGGACTATAATGCAGTAAACGTGACAGTTATTGACTCCATTCATCACATCTGGACTGAGGAAGAGATTATAATTTGTTACCTGTTTATTTATATGTTTATGATAGTACAAGATAAAATCATAGTTGTTATAGCATTTTTATTTGGCGTGTTTTTGTTAATATTGAGGTTTATGCTACACAGCAGAATTATTGAAAATGCACAGAGGCACAAAATATGACACAATGTTCAAGTATACTGTGCTCTTATAGGGTCTTATTTCAGATTGCACAAATCAAGATATACAAATATAATGTAATGTAATGTGAAATATAATGTTTTAATAAGCATGTATACGTGTGCTCATTCCTTTACTGAACACATTCTTGTACTTGTTGCCCTTTGTCCCCAGTTCTGTTGATTCACCTATGGTCATGAGCTTTGGGTAATGACCGAAAGGACAAGATCGTGGATACAAGCGGCCGAAAAGAGTTTCCTCTACAGGGTGACTGGGCACTCACTTTGAGATAGTCAGTCACACAGGGGGAGCCCAGAGTAGAGTTGCTGCTCCTCCAGGTCAAGAGACATCTGTTCCGGATGCCTTCTGGACGAGGTGGAGAGGTGTTCTGGACATGTCCCACCTTCACATTCTGAAGACGCTAAAATCAGGTACAGCACCTTTAAATTTAAGGCCTAAAGAAATTTCACCATTCTGTTTTACTAACCTCAGCAACAAGTAAATTAAAGGTGTACTGTGTAGCTTTTACTAAATACGCCACCTGCTTGTTATTGCTTTGCCTGAAATATATAAATGGGAGAAACATGCAATCATTCTGTGAGCGAGTTGACTCCTCACAGATTTGACCTATAATTTGGTCTAGTAGCACTGTCTGCTTGTCTCCATGGAGATGGATAAGTTAAACGCCATACTGTACTTTTGAACATTCAAACAGGTGGTGTACAAGATAAAATGGAAAGATTGACTAATCTTGCCTTTGGTGTCTTGCCTTTCATACAACACTTAAAACCATGGAAAACCTCTATAAAAGAGAACTCTAAAAAGACTATTCGACTTCAACAACATGATCAGCCTTAAAAGAGATCCTACACTCCCGCTCTCCACCACCGTTAAAGGAGTACATTAAATGTAAAGACAATTTAGCACAGACCACTGCCAGAGGTGACCTGTGATCCCCCACAGACGGACCACGTTCAGTCAGAATGTATCTGTCCAAGGTGGGAGCCTGTGGAATAGTCTTCTGTTAACACTGTGAGAATGTCCTACCTACAGTTATTTTAAAGCTCAAATGAAAAACTGGTTATGGTCAAAGCAAAAATGCCACTTTATAATGGCAATGTGATTTTAATAGATTTTCTCTGGAGACATATTTGCATGTATGGGCTGAATGAAGTGGTCAGGTGTAAAATGTAAATGTCTTGTGTGCAGCTGAATTGACTCTGATAAATAAATTGAGTGTGCAATATTTAGTTTGGTTCTTTTGTGACGCCAGCCCTTTGGGACAACGGATGGAAATTAGCCTTTGGCTATAATCCTGTGTATTTACGTTCATGTCATATAATGTCTGTCCATTAATAAGTCCCAAATAAATAAGTAAATAAATATATAAATAAACTGTCAACAAATAATTACTACAATATATGCACACATTTCAATAATAAATCATTTAAATAAACACATTAAAATTGTTTTACATGTCCTTCATCTCGTAAACCTTTGTTACTCTTTTATTCCTCCAGTGTCAAAAGTTGATAAAAAATGAATGGCATTTTTGTTGTATTGACCGTGGCACAAATAAATGGCCAAACAAAATGTGCTGTATTCATAACTCATAATATATTTGTGAAATGTCAGAAGTGTCAGAAAACTTTGCCTCCATTACTCTCAAACCTTGCAATATGCGTTAGGGGAAGTTTGGTAAACACATACATCTGATGCGAGGATGGAAGATGTATGAAGATGTTGACGAGTGAATAATGCTTTTGAATAAGAATAGGTGGGTGGAATACATATATATGGAGAAGGATCTGGCTGCAGACCTCCACCAGGAGAACCCTCACATCATTTACCTCCATCCAAAAGGCCCTAAAAGTGAACAAACAGAGGCCATGCCCAAATACCTCCACAGTCCACTATTTTCTGGCCGTTGACTGTTTTTACAGTAATATTACTCTACTACTCTAAAGCCAAGGTCAAACACTTTTCCTAACATTAAATTACACATTTGTGCCTAATCTTAACCAGAGACATTGTCTACAGCAGAGGTACCCAAACATGTTTCTTTTTTCTTTTACCACCACAGTGGTAGAAATAGCTCAATTTGTTGTAAAAAGTACTGCTTATGCTCAATTGGGCCTGTTCAGCAGGAGGCCTGAGGGCCAATAAAAACTGGGCTGAGGGCCACATTTGGCCACAGCAATACACACAAACAAAAAATACTGTTTGTTTTTTTGTTTTTGTTTTTTGTTTGTTTTTTGTGACATGTTTTATACTGTTAACCTAAGCAAGCAGAGTAGAGCAGAGACAACAAGAAGCTGGTTCATTTCAAACCAAAGAAAATCTATGGTGATTAAATGTCTTTGAAGTGCTTCGCTCTAGACTATTTGAAATGAGCTTTATCGCCTTTAATCACCTTTAATAGACATTGAACTAATTGTAATCAAGCTGTTTATAAAGTAAACAAATTAAAAATGGTGAGGGACATGTGGGTGGAGGTGCATCCTGGTGGAGGTCTGTGAGTAGGGCCGTCTGGGTGGAGGTCTGCAGTCTTATATATGACACGTTTTATTTGGTACAAGAAAGTGTTCTGAAAGTCATAATGGTCAGCCAAAGAACAAGTCAGAGATTGCTCCATTCTTGGCACATACATACACAAAATTAAATAAATATAAAGAATAAAGACACTAAATTGTCCCTTCATTAAATAATAAACAAACAAACACTAAATTGAATGTAGGTAGGTAAATCACTATGGTATCATTATCATTATGCAGAATTGACTTTTTGGAGCTTTCTAACGTTGTTCCCTCATCAAAAACATGTCTGAAGAGGTTCTAAATGTCATCCATGCACGTTTGAGTAATTTTGCAGTCTCTCTTGAGCCCTATTCAAACCCTCGTTACAGTTAGTCTTAATGCTAAATTTGTTGTGATAGTGCTCTGAAGGGGGAACAAGGGGACTCAGAGCAAAAAAGAAACTTATAAAAAATAAATGTAACTGCTGCTGTCAGACTTATCATTTTGGTCTTAAAATGTTAGTATTAACTCGCTCTACATGATCCTGTTTTTTTATTTCACTTTTGTGTCCATAAATCAACTTATGAACATTAATAACAGACGAATAAGACTCCCTCTTTCCCCAAGGACACTCCCTCTAGCGTTAGCAACAGGTTTGATTGACAGTGTTGCTAAGCGCCTGCTCCCTGATAAACCAGTGGTGCAGGTGGGAAGAGGCGTTACCAGCAGCTTATTTTACAACTTATTTTAAATCCATGTCACATGTTAAATGAAGACTATCTGTACTGTAAATGTCCTGTAACTGTACTGTACTGAAAATGTACTGTAATTTCTAAATGAAGATGATCTGTACTGTAAATGTACTATAACTGTACTGTAACTGTACTCTTAATGTACTGTAATTGTAAAACTGTACTCTTAATGTACTGTAACTGTACTCTAATTGTAGTGTAAATATACTATAACTGTACTGTAAATGTACTGTACTGTAAATATACTGTACTGTAATTGTAGCGTAAATATACTATAATTGTACTGTAAATATACTGTAACTGTACTGTAATTGTACAATACAGAACAGTACAGTTACAGTACAGTAACTGTGCTGTAAATGCACCGTAAATGTACTGTAACTGTACTGCAATTGTACTCTAAATGTACTGTAAATGTACTGTAAATGTGCACTTTGGATTAAATGGAATTCAACTCTGATTATTTTTAAGGATATGTGGTCATATTGCAATGAAAAATCCAGTGGTAGAACATAACAAAGTAAAATTAGTGAAGTAGTGTACTAAAGTAAACATTTTAAGTGCATTTTAAAGTGGTAACTTTTACTTTTACTAAAGTAAAAGTACTTTTTATTATTGTCTGAGACCAGCTGAAAAGGCTGAGGGTTTGTTTTTAACATGTTTGTAATTTGAGACAATAAAAATATAGAAAGAAAAACAGTTCGGAAAAATTCAGCACAAATCTTTGTTAAAATTGATATATTTGAAGCTTTATTAGATCTCAAAATCTGCATGGAATACTTTTATTTTTTACTCTTTATGTACATTTTTATACCGGTACTTTAATGTGATATTTAAAGTGATATTTTAAATTTTACTTGAGTATTTTCTTTGCTCCGCTCCGGTATATGTACTTTTACTTAAGTAACAAAATTGAGTACTTCTCGCACCACTGGAAAAATCTAATGTAATGAATATTTATTTATATATTTATAATGTCAATGGAAGACAAGCTGAGTGCACTGCTTTCAGCTCATGGGGTTAGCTAGATAGGATATTTAAAGACACATTTACATATTCATTTTTGTCCATTTTCCCACCCCTACTGGCAATAAAAATATTACAACTATAGCTCTTTCAAATCCAGAAGAATCGTGCATGATTTGACCGCACATGTTTGGCTAATACCTGGACGTACATAGAGCCTCAGTCCAAATATTCCCTCAAAACAACACAATCCCATCTGCAGTGAGGTTTTAAAGGTTCATGTAATTTCCTTTTTGCTGTTACATCATAAATCCACAGATAAACCAGAGCATCTCGGACTTTAACCTGCAGTGGATTAGAGCCAGCGCTGGAGCAAAGCCAAAACACACACTGGAACCGAACAACTCCAGGAAGATGTTTAAAGGACATATCATAGACTGTATATCGATGGACAGAGCTAGCCGTGCTGAAGATGACAGCATTTCCTCAAAATTTCTTCACCCATATCCAATTTATTCTGCTTTACTTAGGCAAAAATTATTAAAATGTCCTAATACTACACAGTCAACAAAGATGCCCACTTAAATAACACGTACTCCCAGAGGAAATCAACGGTATATCTTGTACATAGGTTTACAGCGATGATGATGAGTAGTGGTAGTACATGTTTGGCCTGTCAAAGATTGTGTGTGTAACGCAAGTGTCGTCTCGGAGGAGCGGGGACAGATGGAGCAGCAGCTGGAGGTAAAGTCACACCGCGTGCCCACCTGTTTATGGATTAGTACACAACATGCTACATTAAAATCATCACACCAGTATCATACGACGTAAGTACCTGATCAGGACCATACAATCACCGGTGTAACATACATAAAGAGGTTTCGTATCTTAGGCAGTTTTAGATTCAGTTTGCCGCTGGATAACAACAAAATTAACTAAGGCAAATATTCTCTGGTTGCATTTTTTACACTGAAAAATTTGCATCTTCACAAACAGACTGTTATTTCCTCCTGCTTGTTTCCACTTAATCTTTCAGAGTATGGAATAAAACCGGTCTATCTGTTTTTTGAAGTATGGATTTAACTTTCTATTTTTAAAAAAAAGTACATAGGGCTGAGGTGAAGGACTGTCTACGCCCTAGATAAGGGTTAGATATCTAGGGTGGCCATGTTTCTCAAAGCCTGATGTTGTAAAGAAGTTAAGCGAGGCTGGACCGTGACGTCTTTACGCCCATGGCACCTCCGCTCTACTGCCCCCTTCCTCATCACACACTCACAAAGCTCAGTGTTCGCCTCTCCTCTCTCAAACGCACAAAACAAAAAAAAAACAACTCGCTTTGGATTGTTCTTTTATAGTGAAATGGAGGCATTAAAGGGGCGTGACACGAGGTGGGTTCATGTGCCGCAGATTTGAGCCGCAGACAGATGTTTGTTTCTGGTGTAAACGTCAAAGAGTCTGAAAGTCACACAGAAAAAGTGAATAATGAAGCAACGGAAATTATGAGAGTCCTGAGATGTGTATGTGACAACTTTTAGTGTCTCCCAGTACGTGTGTGTGTGTGTCTGCGTGTATGTGTGTATGTCTTTGTATGTGTGTGTGTGTGTGTGGGGGGGTGTGTATGTATGTAGGGGGGGTGTGTGTGTGTGTGTGTGTGTGTGTGTGTATGTATGTATATGTGTGTGTTTGTGTATGTGTGTCTCTGTGTGTGAGTATGTATGTGTGTGTATCTCTGTGTGTGAAGGTGTGTGTGTCTCTGTATGTGGGTGTGTATATGTGTGTGTGTCGGGGTGTATGTGTGTGTGTATATCTGTGTCTGTATGTGTGTGTATATGTGTGTATGTGTGTGCGTGTGTCTCTGTGTGTATCTGTGTATGTCTGTATGTGGGGGTGTGCGGGTGTGTGTGTATGTGTGTATGTGTGTCTGTATGCGTGACCGTGTATGTGTGTGCGTGTATATATCTGTGTGTGTTCGTATGTCTCTGTGCATGTATGTGTGTGTATGTGCGTGTCTGTATGTGTGAGTGTGTATGCGTGTATGTTTGTATGTCTCTGTGCGTGTATGTGTGTGTATGTGCGTGTCGGGGTGTGTGTGTGAGTGTGTATGCGTGTGTGTTTGTATGTCTCTGTGCGTGTATGTGCGTGTCTGTATGTGTGAGTGTGTATGCGTGTGTGTATATGTCTGTGTTTGTATGTCTCTGTGCGTGTGTGTGTGTGTGTGTGTGTATGTGTGTGTGTGTGTCTGTATGTGGGGGTGTATGTGTGTGAGTGTGTACCTAAAAAGGTGGATCCTGTTCTGGTGAGCAGAGCGTTATCTTCCTGAGCTTCCATGGAACCACAAGGCCACAGGAACTCAGCTCTGTCCTTGACTCCGAGCATCAGTGTCTCCTCTTGTCTGTATTTTATGTGTCTACATTTTACCAGTATTCATGTATTATTAACTTTAGTATTAGTACATTGAGATACAAGTTTAAAGTAGAGCGCACTGCTAAATGTAGATACTTTATATTGCAAACTTTGAAAGGAACCAAAAGTACGTGAGCACTTTTGGTTTTAAAATGACTGTTCAAGGTGTGGGGAAGGTTCATTAGAGAGTAAAGCTGGTTCCTTAGATAAGGGTTAGTTAAGACTTTGCTGTGTATACTCAGTATTATGCCCACACTTAACAAGCATTTATGCAGCCCTCATAAAACATCGTATTTGCAATAATTGAGTCCCATGTGTCATCATCATAACCCATGGGCATATACATTTCACTGAGTAACAGGTAGCAGATTTGTCTCAATTGACTGCTTCAGTTTTCCCTTTAAACAAACTCTCTTTTGGACTTACTTCCAAATGTGACATTAAAATGTTCCCCCTCAAAATTCTGAGGAGGTACGAGGAGGCAGTCCTGGCATAGCTGTAGCGATAAAAGAAACTCCCCATGTTATTCCAATGGGAAAATGATCAAATCTATAAACTCAACTACTAAAATGTGCTACTCACTGTACTTTTGTACTTTTCTTCTCAATTTTTTTTTTTTTTTCAAAACTGACACATGACGGATGATGATAAATATTTACCACAGATACTATCCCACCAAACCAAGTCAGAATGAGAAAAGCATGAAAGCCTTCCAAATCAAATTTAAGCTCTGTAGTTTGTTTGATGTTCAATTTCAATTGCTCTAATAGCTTTTCTCACTTCACTTTCAATTAATAGAGATCACATTAATAATTATTTCCCACTTGCATTTTATTTTTATTTTTTTTATTATTGTTATTATTTGATTGTTCTTTACCCTGCAATTTCAGATATTCTAGTAAAACGTTTGGAAACCCATATCAATATTAAAGGAATATATTTTAGATTTATTAGATGTTTCTGCTGTAACGACATTCTGATTGTCCCATTGCTTTACAAGAAGTGTTTCAGCCCATTCTCATTGAAAACACACATGACCAGGTCTTGAAGGCAGTGGCTGAAAATGTGTCAACAGCCGTCATAAACCGCAGACAGTCAGGTCCGGCCAAAAGACACATCCCCAGAGTAGAGCAGATCAAACAGACCTTTAAAGAAACAGGAGGGATGCTCTGTTCCGTCCGGGACTGGCAGATGATGGTGGATTTAGGGAAGCAGTTGAAATTCCCAGCACACATCTCAAAATCATCACTGTGCTCAGACATCACCCCGCGGTCCGTGAGCTACTGTATTGTGAGCTACTTAAAGTTAAGTCTATGAAGTTCAAGATTTGAAGATTTACATAGTCTTTATTTTACAACATTGGGGTTTAAAATGCGAAATATCTTCAATTATCCATGGGAAAAGATATTTTGCAGATGCGGTTTTAGATTTAACACAAGCAACCTCATTCAACACAGACAAATTCCGATTTTGGGGGGGAATTTTCAGTGTACCCACCCCAGGTAACAGAAAAGTCTTCCATTTCTGCCTTACAACATGTGTCTGTCACAGAGAATAGCAGCCGAGACAGCCATTTGTTGACAGGGTTGACCATGCAAAATATAGCACAAGGAAAATCCCAAAAATATGAGAAAGAGGAGAGGTAGAAGAAGTGCAGCCAACCATATGCGCCATTTTGCAAATACCATTACTAGTAACATTTCTGACACACATTTCTGATTACTTGATGTCATTTTTTCAGAAATGAAACTTTAGATACTGGCTCTGCTTATCTCTAGATGAATCCCACCAACTGTCTCTCTCAGAACACATAAAAGAAACCCTTACCATTCAAAAGCAGTCACTTGTGGATCTTCACAAATGTGAGTTCAATATTTATATAATCCATACTTTAAATATGATTATAATAGCTATTTTATTAACCGACAAAATATATATTGAAGGTAACACTATTATTATGAGTATTGTAATAATAATAATAATAATAATAATAATGATAATAATAATAATAATAATAATACTACTACTAATAATAATAATATAACTATTATTATTATTATTATTATTATTATTATTATTATTATTATTATTATTATTATTATTATTATTATTATTATTATTATTATTATCATTATTATTATTATTATTTATTTATTTATTTATTTATTTTATTAAACAATCCTTAACAAAATAATACAGTTTTTGAGTCCTCTGGTCTTTTGGGTATAGGCCTAAGAGCTAAAAATAAAATAAGCAATAGAATATAACAGGGAATGTACAACTCAGATATCCTGGAGGCTGCTCATAAAATACCCAATAAATTATGTATGAGAAAAATAATAACATTTTAAAAGTATATAAAATTCATCTTCAGATAATAAAAAGGTTTTCAGGTGTTAAATATGGAGCTATTGGATTTTAGTGCTTTAGATATTTTGAATGATCAATCAAAATAACTTTATTTATCCATCATTTGCAGAGCACCAGTGCAAGTAGAGACACATGATAGGGTTGAGGTTATTTCTAATTAAATCTTACACATGTGATGATTACTTATAGGGATTTTCACAAGTTCAGTCCATCCTGAACTGCCACCTTACCACCGTAGAGGGGGTACATCATTATGGGAGTTATGTCATCTGGGGCATTTCTCTCCCCCATGACAAAACAGTCCTGTCTGACCGACCTCATGCAGCAGGTTGAGAGGTACTGGCTCGAGATAGTCTGACTGATTTTATTTAATGCATTTTATTTGTTCTTTTATATGGGAATGTGTAACATATAATACATTCACAAAAGTGGGAGTAGGAGTAGAGTAAAGGCCAAATCTTATTTAGACAAACATAGATGGCCTCATGTGATTAACTTAAGAAATACTTTGGGTTACTAACACAATAGTTATTTTTATATCTTTTTACGTATACAGTATATTTTTTTCTTCTTTGTTTACATTTATACTTAAATTGGATGATATTTAAACTATTTTGGAGTCCAATGCTCAAAGAGTTTTATTGCTTTACATTAGTGAATACAAGGTTATTTAGAAACAGGAAAAGAATGACATCTTTCCATGTGAACATTATTCAGTATTTAATTAAGCATAATATATATATATAATCTAAGGGTGTAGCCGACTAAAGAAATTCTTGTTGAGTTAAAGACATGCTGCCAATCGATTGGTCGACTAAAAATGGGCGTGGAAAAGGCTCTCAAAACTATTGCATATCTCTATATACAGTATCTGACCCAAACTGCACTCACCAGACCACCACAGGAGTTCATGCAAAAAGCCTATATTTTGTCTCTTTACTGTATTTTAAGATAAGCGCTAGTAAACAATGCATTTATATGAAGATAGATTAAATGTGTGACCTTTTCCTGTGACCTTTTTTGTGCCTTTTTACATATAAATACCAAACATATACCAAATCTTCACCTCACTCACTAACGTCTCTTTTCTGCTGTTGTCCCATATAAATCCTCATGATCTAAATAAAACAATTAGTTGACTAAGACAAATTTTGGTTGACTAAAACTCAACTGACCGATTCATTGAAAAAGCCTAATATAGTCCACAACTTTTACAATTTCTCCAGATCTTGAGAGAAAGTTAACTGTAAACTTTATCAAATACCAATATCAATCAGAATATATTTGAACAGATTTTTAGAAAAGATAGGTTAGTGTGATAATACGAAAATATATTGTGAGAGGAGTGGCCAACTGTGGTTAATGTCTCAAAACTATCATCAACTACATGTCACATGCCTTTATGCTTTTAGGTTATAACAAGAGGCTGGAAGAGGCTCACGACAACTTAATTCATCACAAAGAGAAGAACTGACAACTATTTGCTGTTAATGGTGAGTATTATATGAGTACTATTTCCTACATGCACCTGAGAAATAAAAATAATTGATAGATACGTTTTGTGTCTTTCTTTGTAAAGGTTTACAGACGATATGGGGAGTGGAAGAGTCACAACACTGCTATTCATTTTATTGTGTAGGTTTAATTATCTATCTTTTTTGTTTACCTTTAAAAATGTACCAGATGGTGGCAGCAATAATTACTAAAAATATCTATGTATTTTTGGTTGTTCTGGCAGTGCACGGGCTAAATATAGCTGCCCCAACAACAACTGCTGCTCCAATGACGATCACTACAGCTGCCCCAACCACAAAAACAACAGCTGCGTCATCAACTACAGCGGCCCCAACAACCACCACTGATGCCCCAACAACATCAGCCACTCTAACAACCACTACAGCTGCCCCAACCACAACTACAGCTGCCCCAACAACCACCACTGATGCTCCAACAACATCAGCCGCTCTAACAACCACTACAGCTGCCCCAACCACAACTACAGCTGCCCCAACAACCACCACTGATGCTCCAACAACATCAGCCGCTCTAACAACCACTACAGCTGCCCCAACCACAACTACAGCTGCCCCAACAACCACCACTGATGCCCCAACAACATCAGCCACTCTAACAACCACTACAGCTGCCCCAACCACACCTACAGCTGCCCCAACAACCACCACTGATGCCCCAACAACATCAGCCACTCTAACAACCACTACAGCTGCCCCAACCACACCTACAGCTGCCCCACCAACCACCACTGATGCCCCAACCACAACTACAGTTGTCCCAACTACAACTGCTGCAACAGCCACCACTGCTGCCCCAATGGTAACAACAACAAACACAACAGTTGCCCCAACTACAACTGCTCCAAATACAACAACTACAGCTGCTCCACCAACCACCACTGATGCCCCAACAACATCAGCCACCCTAACAACCACTACAGCTGCCCCAACCACAACTACAGCTGCCCCAAAAACTACCACTGCTGCCCCAACACCCACCACTGTTGCCCCAATGGCAACAACAATGACAACTGCTGCCCCAACCACAACTACTGTTGCCGCAACCATAACTACAGCTGCCCCAAATACACCAACTATAGCTGCCCCGAATACACTACCTACAGCTGCCCCATATACACCACCTACAACTGCCCCAAATACACCACTTACAGCTGCCCCAACCACAACAACTACAACTGCCCCGAATACATTAACTACAGCTGCCCCAGAAAACACCACTACTGCCCCAACAACCACAACTGCTGCCCCAACCACAACTACAGCTGCCGGAACAACAGATGCCCCAACAACAACTACAGTTGTCCCAACTACAACTGTTGCAACAGCCACCACTGCTGCCCCAATGGTAACAACAACAAACACAACAGTTGCCCCAACTACAATTGCTCCAAATACAACAACTACAGCTGCTCCACCAACCACCACTGATGCCCCAACAACATTAGCCACCCTAACAACCACTACAGCTGCCCCAACCACAACTACAGCTGCCCCAAATACACCAAATACACCACTTACAGCTGCCCCAACCACAACAACTACAACTGCCCCAAAAAACATCACTACTGCCCCAACAACCACAACAGCTACCCTAAACACAACTACAGCTGCCGCAACAACAGATGCCCCAACAACAACTACAGTTGTCCCAACTACAACTGCTGCAACAGCCACCACTGCTGCCCCAATGGTAACAACAAAGACAACAGTTGCCCCAACTACAACTGCTCCAAATACAACAACTACAGCTGCTCCAAATACACCAACTACACCTGCTCCAAATACACCAACTACAGCTGCCCCAAAAACTACCACTGCTGCCCCAACACCCACCACTGTTGCCCCAATGGCAACAACAATGACAACTGCTGCCCCAACCACAACTACTGTTGCCGCAACCATAACTACAGCTGCCCCAAATACACCAACTATAGCTGCCCCGAATACACTACCTACAGCTGCCCCATATACACCACCTACAACTGCCCCAAATACACCACTTACAGCTGCCCCAACCACAACAACTACAACTGCCCCGAATACATTAACTACGGCTACCACAACAACTACAGCTGCCCCAGAAAACACCACTACTGCCCCAACAACCACAACTGCTGCCCCAACCACAACTACAGCTGCCGGAACAACAGATGCCCCAACAACAACTACAGTTGTCCCAACTACAACTGTTGCAACAGCCACCACTGCTGCCCCAATGGTAACAACAACAAACACAACAGTTGCCCCAACTACAACTGCTCCAAATACAACAACTACAGCTGCCCCAGAAAACACCATTACTGCCCCAACAACCACAACTGCTGCCCCAACCACAACTACAGCTGCCGGAACAACAGATGCCCCAACCACAACTACAGTTGTCCCAACTACAACTGCTCCAACAACCACCACAGCTGCCTCGATGGCAAAAAACATGACAATAATAATAGTAGTAATGATAATTATAATAATGCCTTACACTTGTAATGCTCTTTACAGGCTTGTCAAAGCCTCTCAAAGCGCTACACTATAGTCATTATTCATTCATTTCCACACTTGGTGATGGTAAGCTACTATTGTAGCCACAGCTGCCCTGGGGCAGACTCATGGAAGTGAGGCTGCCAATCTGCGCCATCGACCACCACCAATCATTCGTGCACATACCACTTTTATACTAGGCAATGTGGGTGAAGTGTCTTGCCTAAGGACACAACGACAGAACTTGGTCCAAGCAGAACTCGATCCTTCGGGTTGGGGGACCAACACTCTAACCACTGAGCCACTGTCGCCCCTAAACTGCCCTGATGGCAACAACCACAACAACTGCCTCAACAACCACCACTGCTGCCCCAATGGTAACAACCGCAACAGTGAATAAAAAATCTTAAAAAGCTTCCTTATTTATTTATTTGATAGGGACAGTGATTATTAATGAACATCTGTAATTACAGTGTAAATTACAATGTTGTACAGTTATTGACAAAGTGGTAAGAGCATGGTAAGGGCATTATGTGTGGTCTTGACAGCAAACACCAGACAGTAGCCATAGTGTAAAATAATAAAGATTCTGTGATGTTTTGACAAGTTTGCAAAGTTTTGTGTGTGTATGTGTGTTGTGTGTTGTAATTATGACCATTAAGTAATATTCACATTTTTATATAGCACTTTTCCACCTTCTAGTCACTTAAAGCCACTCGTCCATTCACACACACTGGGGTCGAGGAGGGTTGAGTGTTTTGCCCAAGGACACAACAACAATCACATTCATCTGTTGGAGCTGTAATCACATTACTCATCTGTGGGACAGTGGATGTGACCTCTCTACCAAAGATGTTTACGTCTAGAGCAGGATTCAAACAGGCAGCCTTTGGATCGGTGGACACATTTTCTACCAACTGAGCTACTGTTGGGATAAAAAAATAAAATAAAGAGCTACAGCACTGTTCTGTACAATACAATGACTGTTATTGTGTATAGTGCAGCACATGAACAGGATAAACAGCACACACAATGACTGCAGTGTATTATATCAGAGATGTATTCATATGATGTTACAGTATTACACATGATTACCACGAATAACATATGTACAGAGCTGACAGCAGCAGAAGGAAAGACCTGCAGAATCTCTCTATCCCACAGTGAGGTACTATTACTATTATTAAAGGGCCTATCTGTGTTATAATGTTGTTTCCTCATCAAAAACATACCTGGAGTTGTGTTTTGCTTCATTCACACATGCCCTGCATATTTAGCCTATGTTTTTAACTCTAATAGAAAACACTCAATTCCACCTTGTGATGTCATCAAGTAATAATACAAGACGCGCTCCACTGTGTTTTTAAACTCCATACCCCTTCACTCATTAATAGTTCTTTGCTTCTCGCTGCACCAGAGTATATTGCGGGATAGGATATCGTAGAGTAAAGCAGTTCAACGGAGGCTTGAAAATAACTGTTACCTTTATAATTACCACTTAATGACATCACAAGGTGGAAAAGAGCATTTTGAGCTTTGGAGATATGGACAGCTCAACAATGCAGGATTACTCAGACATGTGTGAATTAAACAAAACACAACTCCAGTTATGTTTATGATGAGGTAACAACATTACAACATGACATAAGGCTCATAGGAGTCCATTTTGATAATAGTAATAGTAGTTCTTTGAGTTGCAATGTGTTTCTGTAAGATTTCCCTGTGCATATGGTTTAAAAACTAGTGTTGAGGACTTATCTGCTTCACTTAGCATCTGTTCATTACCTGTGGAGCAAAATGTAACTACTTACCTAGGGAGGTTCTTATTTGCTGGAAGTGTATAAAAGCAATCTGTTGAAGTCATTCGAGGAGAACATGAGTGTATTTCTGTTCGTCCTTAGTTTGGTTAAATGGTGTTGCATTTTTATATAGTGCTTTACATCAAGGAACCACTCACCCATTAACATACTTGTATACACAGACACTGGGGGCACGGTGGGTTAAGTGTCTTGCCTAAGGACACAGCAACAACTTTCATCTGTGGGAGCTCGAATCGCATCCTAATCCACTTGACCAGCACATTTGATATTTTCTTATATCCCCTCTCTAAAGGAACCCTAAAGATGACCTATGTGTCTCCTCAGTTATACAGTAAACATGTTCAAATCAAACATGGCTCTTACTCGTAATAGCTGTAATGCTGATTTATTCTTAATTACAAACACACTGAACATAAGTGTCACATTCACAAAGTTGTTCTTAATTTTATTAATTTTTTTGTTCACTCAAAGCCGAAGCTTGAACTCGAAAACTTTGGTCAGAATGTTACCTATGAACATGGTAAAAACCCCTCAAATCATATGAAAAGTACTTTTCAGTCCTGTTCAAAATGTAGTGGAGTAGAAAGTACAGATACCTCCTCGCAAATGTAGTGAAGTAAAAGTAAAAAGTATCCACTTAAAAATGTGCTTAACTAAAGTGCAGATAACCTAAAAGGTATACTACTTTACTACTTGTACATCATTACGTTCCACCATTCCCATATAGTGAGACAAACGCGTATATATGCTTTATTCATGGGTTTCAGCTTCCTGTATATGCAAAATTTTGAGGACTTTTTCCTATTCAAACGATATATGTTATTTTAATGTATCACTATGGCAACGATCCTAATATTTCATCATTCCCATGGCTATGCAGGTTAAGGCACTGGCAATTGAGGTACCTTTTTAAAACAGTAAGAGCGCAGGGTATACTTAGTTCCTTTAATGCCTTCAGTGAGTCATCATCACTAAAAGTAACATTCTGTAATCCATTTGACATGGCTGCTGTATTGAAATGTCCTCCTTCTACCTGCTCTGTCCCTGTGTACTGTGGTGCAGGTGCAGAGTGGCCCTCCTCACGTGCGTCCTCTCTGCTGTTTATAGAGCCGGGATACATTCATAAAGGTGACATTGTGTTGTCTTTGAGCTCTCCCCCAGGCCTTTGCGTGTTTCATATAACGGTTTGATTTGATCATCCTTCGCTGGCCGCCCTATCTCTCTTCCACCCTCACGTGCCACCGCTGTGAGAGTGGGCCATGTTGTTTAGTCATTAGGCCCGTGTGAAATGTCTGACCTACTTTTGCAGTAATGTATATTCTTGGGTGATTTTTTTATGCATTTATACCACGATCAGGTGCGTCTATTTGAACTGAAATCACGTATGGTCATAATCACAGTTCAAAGGTAACATGGAGCAAATAAGATCTGGCAATGTTAAAGCCACAGTATGAAACTTTGAAACTACGAAACTCCACAGACCTGACTCTTGGAAATGGTGTTCCTTTGGCTATAATCTTCCACAGTATGGCATAAAACATATCTATGGCCTTGGAGAATGTTCCAAAGTAATGTTTTGACTTTCTATTTCCATGGAATCAGCCAAAATCAGCCAAGAAATGATCATTTTGTGTTTTGTAATAGGCCTAGATGGAGATTTTATTTTGATTTTTTTTTTTTCCTGGAATATTTCACAGTATGGCATTAAAAACATGCATTTATTCAATTTGCTGCAAAAAAAAAAAAAAAAAAAAAAGACTTGTGAGACCCCAAATTTCCACCAAAGCAGTAATTAATTAATTTTTTAGCATGAAAGACAGGAAGTAAGCACGTGGTATTACAATAAACGTCCAATGCCCTTTCAAAATAAGTCTCTA